>NW_024571043.1:0-34889 GCF_018345385.1 Vulpes lagopus | reverse complement strand
AGCTTGTAAATAAACCCCCCGTTGTTTGCATCGGGTCGCTCCCTGTTTTTCTCGATTAGAAAATTTGGGGACAAACACGCCCTCTCTCAATTTTCTCCACTCTTTTCCCCCTCCCCTGCCTTATTTCCCCTTCACTGTTTTTTAACATTCGACATAAGAGTGAAACCATATGATAATTCTTTCTCCACGTGGCTTATTTTATCAGCATAATACCCCCAGTTCTCATGTCCATGAAAATGGTGGGTATTCATCCTTGCGATGGCTAAATAATAATACATTGTATATATAGACCACATCTTTTTTTAAAATTTTTTTATAATTTTTAAAAATTTTATTTATGATAGTCATACACAAACACAGAGAGAGAGGCAGAGACATAGCATGAGGGAGAACAGGCTCCATGCACCGGGAGCCCGAAGTGGGATTCGATCCCGGGTCTCCGGATCCCGCCCTGGGACAAAGGCAGGCGCCAAACCGCTGCGCCACCCAGGGATCACCCAGACCACATCTTTTTTATCCATTCATCTGTTGCAGGACATCAAGGCTCCTTCCACAGTTCGCTATTAACATTGGCCGTTGTGAACATTGGGGTGCAAGTGTCCAGTCATTGCACTACATCTGTGTCTTTGGGGTAGATACCCAGCAGTGCAATTGGTGGGTGTAGTATAGCTCCATTTCCAGCTTTTTGAGGAACCTCCACACTGTTTTCCAGAGTGGCTGCTCCAGTTCACATTCCCTCCAACAATGCAAGAGTGTTCCACTTTCTCCACATCCTCTCCCACATTTGTCGTTTCCCCGTCTTGTTAATTTCCCCCATTTCTCACTGGTGTGAGGTGGTATCTCATTGTGGTTTGATTTCTATCTCCCTGATGAAAAGTGACGTAGAGCAGTTTTTCATGTGCTTGCTTGCTCGCTCTGTGTAGGTCTTCTTTGGAGAAACGGCTGGCACCTTTAAGTTGGAGAAGAGATGGCATCTCAAGGGGTGATATTTCCTGTCATGGCCACATACCAGAAGGCTCTTGAGTATGTGTGTGTGCGTTTGTCTTTGCCTGTTTAGGAGAGGTCATTGGATAGAATTTGAAAGCAGATCCTCTGCATATTTATAGGTCTATATCTATTTCTCTCTCTTTCTGCACACATCTATTTCTAACCATTTTGTCTCTATCTCTATAGGGAGATCTATATATGGACGTATAGAGATTAGATATAGAAATATTTATTTTGCATATTTAAATATAAATCTATAGTTCTGTTTATAGATAATAATTATTATATTATCAGTAATACATTGAATAATAAATATATTAAGTGGAAACATAGATTTATGTTTATATGTTTGTTTATATAAACATCTATTCATGTTCCTGGGATCGATCTATCAGTAGATCTATCACTCTATCATCTACCTAGCTGGCTAGCTATATATCCCAGGAAGAGAGAAACCCAGATCGAACAGACGGGAATGTCCCCCTCCGGAATGTGTCATGCAAGAAAATAGGCAAAAATCTTCTGTACTTTCCTGATGTGCCAATGCAATTAACTCAGAGATGTACCTGTGATGTACTGTGGGCCAGGCGCCAGTGGTCAAGAGAGAATCCTTGAGACATTTTCCATGCAAAAAGGTGTTTTTATTAAAGTATGGGGACAGGACCCCTGGGCCTGAAGAGCTTCATCAGGATCATGAGGAGCCTTGGTTATAAACTTTAAAGTTGCCATGTGGGGTGGGGACTCTAGAGATAAAAGAAGTTTCCAAAAGGATTTTCACAGGTGAAAGATTTACAGGATCCTGGAGGTCTGGCTATCAGCAAACAAATGTTGCTTTTGGCCTCTAGCAAAGCATTAACATTCAGGCAGCTGTGAATTCTTTGAAGAATGTCCCACTCTGTGGGTTTCAAGTATTTGTTTATGGACTGCAAGTTTGTTAGGAAATGTAATGGTAGGGATGCCTGGGTGGCTCAGTGGTTGAGCATCTGCCTTTGGCTCAGGGCATGATCCTGGGGTCCTAGGATGGGGTCCCACATTGGGCTACCCGCAGGAGCCTGCTTCTCCCTTTGTCTCTGTCTCTGCCCCTCTTTCTTTCTTTCTTTCTTTCTTTCTTCTTCTTTCTTCTCTCTCTCTCTCTCTCTCTCTCTCTGTGTGTGTGTGTCTCTCATGAGTAAATAAAATCTTTTTTTTTTAAAAGCAGATGTAATTTTAATCTATATTTCTTTGGCCTTAGTTCCCCCTATCACCTGGGTCTTCTCTCCCTCCCTGCATCTCTTGGTTCATTGGCCTTTGGTGATGAAGAATCCAAAGGATATGAGGCAGGAGGAGAGTGAGATGGGATTAAGCCAATGAAGTAATTTCCCAGGGAGCTTGGGTAAGAGAAGTGCAGCAGGCGGAATGAAGTGAGAAAGTCAGGTTCTTGTCTCACAGAGTCGAAGAATGAATCTGGTGGACAAAGAAGAGTAAGTAAAGCGACAGGAGTTTATTAAGCAAGGATACTGAGAAAGCTCTCAGGAGTGGGAGGGGCCCAGGCTGGGTTGCCCACATGGGCCTCCACTGACCGTTTTTCATTTAGAACTGATCAGGGAGCTTGTGGCCTTCTCATTCCTGGGATGTCTTGGTTTGAGTAAGGACTAGTGATAACATCTTTAACGGTTTACTTCTTTTTAGAGTCTGGTTATTCTTTGTTGGGCACAGAGGACTGTCCTAAAAAAGACCCTCTCTACCCATACCTGGGACAGGGTGGTCTCGTTTGTTTCTTTATTTCTGGTTTCCTTACATCTCAGCATCCTTAGGATCTTTGTGAGCCTGAATATGTAGCCCCCTACCTATTTCTCCCTACCTAGACTCTCCTGTCCCTCAGTCAAGAAGGGGAGAGATGTGGCTCTGACAAAAGGTGCACTAAGAAACATTGTCACAAAAAAAAAAAAAAGAAACATTGTCACAGTTTCAATGTACCCTCCGCACGATTTGTGAGACCCAATTATTCGAAACTCCTTTTTCCTCCTTTTTGTTTTGGATGGCAATGCTGCTCTGTGACTGACCTACACGATCAATGACTCGGTAACAGTTCAACTCTGTGGAGAGGACCCAAGGGTCCGCTGGGGAAGTATGAAGGAGAACTGTGGACTTGCTTGTTTTGCCCTCAGAAATCAGCATTAAGACTACAGGTAGTCCTCTGGGACATAGATCGAAACCCAGTGGGGACGGAGCCTGTCTCTGTACCTGCCATATAGAAGGCCAAATAGACTTCTTTTGGAAACGGATGGGTGTTGAATAAATAGGAGAATCTCTGTATGCTGGGTCTGTTTCAGGTCACTGATTCATACTTAGGGAACTGGTTCTCTGAACAAGTCCTGGAAAACGTATCCTAAGTTAATTGAAAAGGAGTAGTAAGATAGATAAGGAGTTCAGAATTGAGAAAAATATTAAAATCATGTGAGGAAAGTAGAGGTGTTGATCCCAGAAGTGGGTTTCTTGCAATTTACTCACTTATAGCTCGCATATTCTGAACAGAAAAAAGAAAGGGAAGGAACCGCATGTGCTCGAGGTCATCAATTTCATCTATAAAAAGGAAATAATACCGCCTGTCCCGCAACACTGTCGCGAGGACTAGAAGTGATGGCTGTTGATGTAAAGACTTGCTAGGTCCAGTCACCATAAAATGTAAAAACAACACACTTTATTAATATAGCAAATACCAATATAGCTGCAATATACATTTTCTTATTTATTTATTTACTTATTTATTTATTTATTTATTATTTGAGAGAGCGAGACAGAGGGAGAGAGAGGCAGAGACAGAGACAGAGGGCGAAGCAGGCTCCATGCAGGGAGCCTGATGTGGGACTCCATCCTGCATCTCCAGCATCCCACACTGGGCTGAAGGCAGCGTTAAATCGCTGGGCCACCGGGGCTGCCCTGCAATATACTTGTTAAAAATATATTTTATTTATTTATTCATGAGAGGGAGAGAGAGAGAGAGAGCGAGAGAGAGAGAGAGAGAGAGAGAGAGGCAGAGAGACAGAGACACAGGCAGAGGGAGAGGCAGGCTCCATGCAGGGAGCCCGAAGTGGGACTCCATCCTGGGTCTCCAGGATCACGCCCTGGGAAGAAGGCAGTGCTAAACGGCTGAGCCACCCAGGCTGCCCATTTTCAATTCTTCTTAAAACACACAATTTGACTTCTTTCTAGCAAAGTTTTATGCGAGTTGGTGTACTTATCAATTAAAAGCTGTAGGGTATGGATCCCAGACTGCCCCTAAGGTGCGTGTTCAGAGCCCTCCAGGTGCAGCCTGGAAACCACCGAGCTTGTCTGAGGCCACATCCACAGCTATGGGAACCAAGTGCCAGAGGCAGTCACGATTTACTGGATCAGAAACCCAGTTCTCTCCTGAAACATCTGAGTCAGGGAATTGGTTTATCTCAGGGCAGGGTGAAAAAAGCTTACACTATCAGGATTTCTCTCATCCCGAGAAAAATGCTTAGCAGCGTTTTTTTGTCTGTTTCTTTTTTCTCATGTTGTTTGGCTATTTCTCTTGTCCTATTGCCCTACTTCCTTTGGTAATTAGTTTTAGAAAGAAACCGCTCACATAATGAAAATTATCTAGAAACTCAGGTTAACAAAATATTCTAGCCAGTGTGGATATGTGTGATTCACAGTTGCTTGAAGCCTACAGAATTTGTTTGCACAAATTAATACCAACTTTTAATAAACAGACTTTACTGTACACTGCTAAAAATATGTCCCTGTCAGAGGGGCAAGACAGCCGAAGAGTATGGTCCCCAAGTCACCTGTCCCCACCAAATGACCTAGCTAACTTTCAAATCATCCTGAAAGCCTATGAATTCGGCCTGAGATTTAAAGAGAGAACAGCTGGAATGCTACAGTGAGAAGAGTTCGCATTTCTATCAAGGCGGTTCCCACCTGGGCCTCACTTGGACCTGGTGACTGTGGTTCCCACCTGGGCCTCAGCAGACCTGGTGACTCTAGTCCCCAACTGGGCCTCACCTGAGCCTAGTGACTCTGGTCCCCATCCGGGCCTCATGTGTCCTGGCGACTGTATTCCCCACCTTGGCTTCACCTGGACCTGGTGACTGTGGTCTCCACCTTCACCTCACCTGGACCTGGTGACTCTGGTCCCCACCCAGGCCTCACCTGGACATGGTAGCTGTGGACTTCATCTGGACCTGGTGACTGTGGTCCCCCCCTGGGCCTCACCGTACCTGGTGACTGGGCTCCTCAGCTACCAATGACTAGGATCCAGAATGGACCCTTAGTTGCTACTGACACCAGGACCATCCCCAGGGTCTCACTTGTTCCTGGTGACTATGGTCCTTGTCTGGGCTGACCTGACTCATCCTTGGCTCTGATCGTATGGTCTCCCCTATCGTGAGTGTGTATTGTCTATGGTCCCTTCTGGGCCTCACCTGATGGTACTGGGCCACGATATTGGCCCTTTGCAAGGCCAGTAGGTTCTCTGAGTCCTCCTGCACGGTGCTGCAATCCAAACACATCCAAGAATGACAGGCGCATGAATACCTTCCGAGGACACATGCATCCGGGTGCTCCCCGTGGGCAGGTCCCTGTCCGTCTGACCGGAGCCAGAGACAACCCCATAGCCCTGAGGGTCACAGGCTGGGCTGGAACATCACACATGGGCCCTCACTGCCTGTCTTTTGCTCGCCCACCTACAGTCCACCTTCCCAGCCACTGTCCCAGGACACGCCATCACCCTGGGATCACAGAGCACTCCCACCCCGGTATCAGGAGTACATGGACGGAGGACCCAGGAGGCTCTGGCGAATGCCGATCTGATGCTCTGATGCTCGGGGTGATGTCTCCCAGCCCGGGGGAGATCAAAGGTTTCTCTGATATTCCACAAACACAACGACCGAGGGGAGAAAGCAATGGAGTGGACTTCATCAAAATTAAAACCTGATGCCAGCAAGAGTGCGACCACACTCCCCACCCTGAGGGCAAGGATGCGTGAATATCCTGAGGGGGGCCTGGGGGGAGCACCAGGGACTCTGCCCACATTCCAGTGCGTGAAGAGCAACCCTGCTCACTGGCCAGGGGGACCCAGCAGGCCCTGACTGTCCTCCCCTCACCACATGGTGGGGCGGGGGGGGTGTCATCCCTGTCGGGGTCCATGCATCTAGGACGAGCTGGAAAGGTCATGTATTGTTTCTCCCTGCATAGCACAGGCCTTACAGGGGAGCGGGGGTTCTGGGGAGCTGCCGGTCTCTGACTGCAGCCTCCTTCCCTGGACAGGGCCTTAGGGGGCCGCCCTCACCCCATGGGGCTGTGGAAGGGCTGCAGGAGCTGCTCATCGGTCATCTCATTGGGGTCGGGGTGTTTTGGACCCCAGCCTGGGAGGCCAGCACCCCCACCCAGACCCACAGGCCCCAGAGTGGCCCCTGGAGAGCAGGCATCAGCGGCCACTCACCTGTGACCTGTCGCTGTGTGAGCGCCTCCTCTTTATGCACCGGGTACTGGGGAGAGTGGGAGAGTTGGGGTACTGAGGAGAGTGGGAGTACTGAGCTACTGGGGAGAGCGGGAGAGTCCGGTCGCTGTGAGCCAGATCCAGAGCACGAGTGCTTCCGAAGCTCTGCAGATGCACAGTGAGCGCCATGCAGTGGTGGAACCCGGGGGTGGCACAGTTCCGCCCACAGTGGGGTCCCGCATCATGACTGTGGGCAGGCGGGGTCCAATCAGCACTTAGCCCTTCACCCTGAAGGCGGAGGGTCCCGGGGAAGGGTCCTGTCCCCACGCCAGGCGGGAGGGGGATGCAGGCACCCTCCCTCATCCTCAGTTCCCATCCTTGGCCCTGCAGGCCTCCCACCATTCTAGGTAGACTGGGGGTCACAGATGTCCCCCCGACCCCCAGAGTTCACAGCATGGGGTTGCACTTAACATTCGAGGGGCTCTTGCGTGGTTCAGTCGGTTCCACGTCGACTCTTTAGTTTGGCTCAGGTCAGGATCTTGAGGTTGTGGCGTGGAGCCTAGCGTGGGGCTCAGGCTCCGTTGGGTGAGGAGTCCGCTCCAGGTTCCCCCTCTCCCTCTGCCCCTCCCTACTGCACCCTTTCTCAAGTAAATCTTCTAAAAATTAAGATGAAGACACGTGAGCATGTTTATCCCCTCTGCAGAGGTGCCTTCGTGTGTGTAACGACCATGTAAATGCCTTTCACGGACCCACCGGGAGTCCTACTAGAAACCCCTTTTCCTTGATATTTATTGAAGTACAGTCAACACACAACGTGACAGTAGTTTCAGGGCTACAACTAGTGACTTGACAATTCTGTGCCTTATTCAGCTCCCCCCACGAGAAGCGGCGTCACCGTCTGTCCCCGTACAAAGTTGTCACAACAGTACTGACTCCATTCCCTAGGCTGTACTTTCTAAATTTCTGTGACTTATTTTATTTATGATCCAGACGCTTATAGCTGTTACTATCGTTCATCTACATTGCCCATGTCCTACCCACGGCCCCTCTGTCCATCAGTCAGCAGGATCCATCACATTAACCAGAGAAAGGACATGGGGCAGCCCCAGGTGGTTCAGCGGTTTAAAGCCTGCCTTCAGCCCAGGGCGTGATCCTGGAGTCCTGGGATCGAGTCCCACGTCGAGTTCCCTACACGGAGCCGCCTTCTCCCTCTGCCCATGTCTCTGCCTTTCTCTCTCTGCCGCTCTCTCTGTATATATAAAATCTTTAAAAAAAGAAAAACGAGAGAAAAGGACAAAAAGCATACGATCCTCTCAAGAGTTGCAGAAAAAGCATTTGACAAAGTACAACTTCAAAAGCCTAGTGGGTTTTGAGGAAATGTCTATCAACAGAATAAAGTTCCGCTAGGAAGGCCCGCAGCTGACATCCTCTTCAAGGGTGAAAACCTGAAATCGTCTCCCCTAAGAGCAGGAACAAGCCAAGGAGGTCCCCTCTCAGTGCTGGAAGTCCTAATGTAGTCAACAGACAGGAAACAGCAAAGGTTCCACTCCTGGAAGGGGGACGTCACACTGTCCCTATTTCTTGAAGACGCGGTGCTAGAAACAGGAAACCCGAGAGCCCCCACCAAAACCTGTTAGAACTAATGATTGAATTCAGTAAATTCATGGGACACCAACTGAACCTACAGAGCTCAGTAGCCTTGCTGCGTCCTGACAATGAGCACTCAGGAACGAAATGAAGGACGTGACTCCCTTCTCAGGAGCATCACAGAGACTAAATAATGAGACTGAACAAAAGGAGCACAAGACTTGTGCACTGAGCCATACCAGGCTCTGGGAGGCCGTCCTGGGTTCGTGGGGTGGAAGCCTCCTCTTGTGAAAATGTCCACAGTTCCTGAAGCCACCCTCGGTTTCAATGTCATTCCTATCAAAATCATGGTGGTAGATCCTAGAAGTAGGAAAAAAAAACCCTAACATCCATCAGCCCCCACAAATGACCCCGGACAGCAAATCAGTATTGGAAAAGCAGGACAGAGTGGGGCGCAGCACTTTCCTATTTCGAACAATGTCACAGAGACACAGGATAAAGCAGTGTGGTTCTCGGCTCCCTGCTGGCTCTGTCAGTTAAGCATAGACTCCTGACCTCACCTCAGGTCCTGATCTCGGGGTCGTGAGTTCTAGCCCTGGGCTGGGCCAGGCACGAGGCGTGGCGCCTACTTAGACCCACAGGGGGTGGTTCAAGCATAAGCTGAAGGAGCAGAACAGAGAGTCCAGAAGGAAATGTGCTCTGATACAACTGATTTTGTTTAACTTAATTTAAACCCAATTAATTAATGTATAGTGTATTATACTTTCAGAGGTAGAATTCAGGGATTCACCAGTTGGAGAGAACAGCAGTGCTCGTGACATCACCTGCCATCCTTCGTGCCCATCCCCCGTTATCCCCTCCCCCGCTCCCCTCCAGCGACCCTCAGATTGTTTCCAATGATTCAGATCTGTATTTCCTGCATCTGTTTTCATCTTATTCGTTTTTCCTTCCCTTCACAGATGTTCATCTGCTTTGCTTCTTTAATTCCACCTATGAATGACACCATAGGGTCATTGTCTTTCCCGACTGACTTATTTCACTTAACAGGATCCCTCTAGTTGTATCCGCGTCATTGCAAATGGCAAGATTTCCTTCTCTTTGATAGCAGTACCATTCCTCTCTCTATGACCATCATCTATCTCCCATCCTCTATCCATCATCTGTCTGAAGGCACCGAGGCTCCTCCCACAGTGTGGCTACTGTGGACCGGGATGCTGTGGACATCAGGGTGCAGGTGTCCCGCCTGGCGTTTCATTGCATCTGTATCTTCAGAGTGAGCTCCAGGCCGTGCACCTGCCGGTCGCAGGGCAGCTCTATCGGTAAGTTCCTGAGGAGCCTTGGCACTGTTTCCAGGGCAGCTGCACCAGCCCGCAGTCCCGCCCACAGTGGAAGAGGGTTGAGTGAGTCTTGGCGGACATGGTAAAAGTCTGGCCCACATTTCATTTCGCGTCCTGTGGGCTCCAATTCCTTGTCCTTAAGTATTTCTGGGGAAGCCGGGTGTTGTGCTCCATTTCAGCACGACGTTTCCGAAGCTCATAGTGTTGGACCCTAGCTCACGGGGGCCAACGTGTCTCGGTAGAGGCCCCAGAGACTCAGACCCCAGACAGGCAGATGCAACTAGCAAGAGGGTTTTTTTTTTTATGACAGTCACAGAAAGAGAGAGAGAGAGAGAGAGAGAGAGGCAGAGACATAGGCAGAGGGAGAAGCAGGCTCCATGCACCGGGAGCCCGACGTGGGACTCGATCCTGGGACTCCAAGATCGTGTCCTGGGCCAAAGGCAGGCACTAAACCGCTGCGCCACCCAGGGATCCCTAGCAAGAGGGTTTTATTGAACGTTTGCGCAAAGGGGCCCTCGGCCTCAAAGGTGGAAGAGCCCAGATTGGCAATTACAGGCATCTTTTAAAGGCAAACCCCGGGATTAGCATAGCATTCGGGTTAAGACAGGATTGATTTCTTTGAAGGTCAACATGAACATGTTCAGGGACTTTCCAGTCAGGGCGTGGGGGGGGGGGGAATGGTTTTCTTATCTCGGAAAAACCACAGAATGTTTTTCATTGCTTAAATTCCGGGAAGGCACCTGGATGTGCTGCCTCTGGGTTAGGCGTGGTCCTAAATTTTCCCCAGGGGTGGGGGGTGGGGTTGGGTTCCTTCAATAGGTCTCAGCTGGAGCCTGGAAAGAGGCAGGTCCTGCCCTGGGCGTGGGGACGCTGCCTCCCTCACCGCCTGCTTCAGCACCTGAGCCCAGGCCTGAGTCAGGGGGCGTGTGTACGCAGTAGGCCTCCTCCGCCAGCAGTAACAGGAGCCGGTCTGTGCTCTGGCTGCCTGAGGAGGATGTGGGGCCGCGTCCAGTCTGACAGGAGCCCCGGCCTCCTCAGGACCCGCAGGTAGGCTTCAGGACCATGTGGAGCCGTGTCCTCGCTGACAGGAGCCTGGTCTCCTCAGGACCCACGGTGAGACTTCAGGAAGATGTGGGGCCGCTTCCTCGCTGACAGGAGCCCCAGCCTCCTCAGGACCCATGGTGAGTTTTCGGGAAGATGTAGGGTCACGTCCACGCTGACAGGAGCCCCGGCCTCCTCAGGACCCACGGTGAGTTTTTGGGATGACGTGGGGCCGGGTCTACACTGACAGGAGCCCCGGCCTTCTCAGGACCAGCGGGTAGGCTTCAGTCCCATGTGGGGCCGCGTCCATGGTGACAGGAACCTGGCCTCCTCAGAATCCACAGGGAGGCTTCTGGAGGATGTGAGGCATAGTCCACAGTGACAGGACCCCCCTCGTCCTCAGGACCTGCTGTCTATGACTCAGGAAGACATGGGGCCACGTCTGCCATGACAGGAGTCCGGCTTCCTCAGGACCTGCTGGAGGACCCTGGAGGCGCTGTTCAGAGTCACATCCACCTCAGCAGCAGCTACTCAGAACGACAAGGTAAGTGAATGGGGACAATTGAGATAGGGTTAGGGTTTAGGGTGAGCAATATGTGGTTAGGGTGAAATTAGATGATAGGGATTAGTGATCATGGTTATGCGTTCGAGTTCCTGGTTAGGGTGAGAGATGGGGGAAGGGTCAAGAGTTAGGAGTAAGGTACGGATTTGGGATTAGGAAACTGAGTTAGGGAATGGATAAGGGTGATGTTACAGATAGGTTATAGGGTTTAGGGTTAAGGGATGGGGGAGGGAATATGTTTAGAGAGAGCGGGGGATGGGGTTGAAGTTTAGGGTTAAGGGTTAAGGCAGGGGTTTGGGCTAGGTTTAGGGGACAATTAGGGATTAGGGTACGGGTTAGGGTTAGGAAACGGGTTAAGGTATAGGTTAGGGATTAGGGTTAGGGTTAGGGAATGGGTTAGGGTTAGGGAACGGGTTAGGGTTAGGGAATGGGTTAGGGTTAGAAGGTTAGGGTTAGGGTTAGGGTTTGGGTTAGGGAACGGGATAGGGTTAGGGTTAGGGAACGGGATAGGGAACGTGTTAGGGTTAGGGAACAGGTTAGGGAATGGGTTAGGTTTAGGGTTAGGGTTAGGGTTATGGAACGGGTTAGAGTTAGGGAACGGGTTAGGGTTAGGGGTTAGGGTTACGGTTAGGGTTAGGGGTTAGGGAATGGGTTAGGGTTAGGGTTAGGGAACGGGTTAGGGTTAGGGAACGGGTTAGGGTTAGGGAACCGGTTAGGGTTAGGGGTTAGGGTTAGGAACGGTTAGGGTTAGGGAACGGGTTAGGGGTAGGGAACGGGTTAGGGTTAGGGTTAGGAACGGGTTAGGGTTAGGGAAGGGAACGGTGTTAGGGTTAGGGAACGGGTTAGGTTAGGGAACGGGTTAGGGTTAGGAACGGAGGTTAGGGAACGGGTTAGGGTTAGGGAACGGGTTAGGGTTAGGGAACGGGTTAGGGTTAGGGTTAGGGAACGGGTTAGGGTTAGGGTTAGGGAACGGGTTAGGTGGAACGGTTAGGGAGGCGTTAGGGTTAGGGGTTAGGGAACGGGTTAGGGTTAGGGTTAGGGAACGGGTTAGGGTTAGGGTAGGAGTAGGGTTAGGGTAGGGTTAGGAACGGGTTAGGGTTAGGGAACGGGTTAGGTTAGGGAACGGGTTAGGGTTTAGGGAACGGGTTAGGGTTTGGGAACGGGTTAGGGTTAGGGTTAGGGAAGGGTTAGGGTTAGGGTTAGGGAACGGGTTAGGGTTAGGGAACGGGTTAGGGTTAGGGTTAGGTGGAACGGTTAGTTAGGGTTAGGGAACGGGTTAGGGTTAGGGTTAGGGAACGGGTTAGGGTTAGGGTTAGGGTTAGGGAATGGGTTAGGGTTAGGGTTAGGGGTTAGGGTTAGGGAACGGGTTAGGGTTAGGGAAAGGATTAGGGTTAGGGAACGGGTTAGGGTTAGGGAACGGGTTAGGGGTTAGGGAACGGGTTAGGTTTAGGGTTAGGGAACGGGTTAGGGTTGGGGAAAGGGTTAGGGTTAGGGAACGGGTTAGGGAACTGGTTAGGGTTAGGGAACGGGTTAGGGTTAGGGTTAGGCTTAGGGAACGGGTTAGGGTAAGGGAACGGGTTAGGGTTAGGGAACGGGTTAGGGTTAGGGAACGGGTTAGGGTTAGGGATCATGTTAGGGTTAGGGATTGGGTTAGGGTTATGGTTAGGGGTTAGGGTTAGGTTTAGGGTTAGGGAACGGGTTAGGGTTCAGGGTTAGGGTTAGGGGTTAGGGTTAGGCTTGAGGGTTAGGGTTAGGGGTTAGGGTCAGGTTCAGGGTCAGTGTTCGGATTAGGGTTAGGGTTAGGGGTTAGGGGTTAGGGTTAGGGGTCAGGGTCAGGCTCAGGGTTTTTTTTTTTTTTTGAAACAGTTCTCTTTACCCGTGATCACTGAGTGACGCCTGGGGCAGGGAGGCCGACCAAGAGTCTCGGGCGAGGGCTCCCCCACCGTCCTCCCTCCCCCCACGCCAAGTCGCCCAGTGGCATCGTGGAAAGAGGATTCTCCCATGCAAACCCCGGAGCCGGAGGGGAACTGGGAGCGCAGTTCTGCCCCCCCTGTCCCCAGGGCACGGACACGGCCACAGCACGGGGGGGGCGGAGAGGCCCCGGGGACACGAGACACTGGGGAGGAAGAGGGGTCCACCCGGAGCTGACCCCAGGCACCGGCGACCTGTTGCGGTGGTGGCGCGGGGATGAGTGGCACGTGGGGCGAGGCTTGTAGCAGCGAGTCCCCCCTCCCCTCCTTTCAGACGAAGAAGGAAGACTTGGGCCCCGCGACTGGGGAGAAGAAAGGGGAGCAGGCAGCTTCTCCTAGCATGCGGCCCGGGAAGGAAGCCCCGCTCCCTTCCCGCGGGGAAAGGGCACCCATCTCCCATCGGAAACTGATCAATAAATTACAAAGTAGAGAAAAGGGAGGTGGAAGTTTGGGGCGGGATTTCTTCCTGCCCTCTTCGTTCCCCCTCTCAGTCCAGTTAAGGAGGATTCCTTAATATGGATGGGTTTTATCCAATCAGTTGAAGGTATTAAGAAAAAGATTGAATTCCCTTGAGGAAGAGGGAATTTGGCCAGCCTTTGCCTTCAGATTTTAACTGCAATATAATCTATTTCCTAGGTCTTCAGACTTCCCATCTATGCTGCAGGTTTTAGACTTGCCAGCCTCTGCATCCAATCATGGGAGCTAATTCCTTAACCATCAATCAGTCATTCTCTCCTCTCACTCCCTCCCTCCCTTTGTCTCTCATTACGCTAGTTTCTGGGTAACTCTCTGAGAATAATGTGCATTGCCCACAACCCTAAGTTTTCTAATTTAAGTGGTTGGATCATGGCATGTTTTATGGTTAATTTTTTCTTTTACTAAAATATTTTTGCAAAAAAAATATGCAGTGGAAATTTCTCCATGGTCATTGGTCATCACTATATTTATTAAGTTTGGTTTGGTTTATAATAATAAATTCAAATATATATTATTAGTTTGTAAAGTAAGATAAAGTTAAAATAAGTAAAATACTAAGCTAAAATGGATTAAAATGCAATTCAGTCTTCCTTTTTGCTTGAAAAGAAGAGTTTTCCTGCAACTCTGCAAAGAAGCTACAGGAAAATTCAAAGAACAAGAGAAAATGTGCTCTGTCAGGCTGTAGATTAATGCTATGGGATGTTTGCTCAACATGTCCAGAAATTTAAGACAGAACTATTAGATATTTGAATCTTGGAGAATGCATAAGATATGAAGAGGAGTTGAAAAGTCTTAGGAGTATTTCTATAATATTTGGTAAGAAAAAATATTCATAAAGCCAAAATTTTGCTCCGCAATTAGACCTTAAAAATAATTTTGCTTTATTATGAGGATTTGGCCTTTGCTTTATTTATATTAGGATGTACCTGCTTTATCTTTGCCTTGCACTTAACTTTTAATTTTTTGATATTTTTATGTGTGTTATTTATGTCTGGCATATTTTATATATATCTTATTTGATAGATTCTCATCGGATATTTAATTTTAAACCAACTGTAATTATTTTTAATAGGAAAGTTTCATTTTTGTATGAAAAGATTTGTGCAAAATATCAAGCTATAAAATATTTAGAACCTATTCACATAAGTAGGATAAAAACATTAACTTATACTTATCAAAAATGATCTATAACTTTCTTTCAGCATTGACGTGTTATTTTTTTCTTAAAGATTTTATTTATTTATTTGACAGAAAGAGAGAGCACAAACAGGGGGAGCAGCAGGGAGAGAAAGAAGCAGGCTCCCACAGAGCAGGGAGCCCCTGATCCCAGGACCCCAGGATCATGACCCACACAGAAGGCAGATAGATACTCAACCAATTGAGCCACCCAGGTGCCCTGAGGTATGTTATTTTTTCTACTCTTTTTTTATCTCTTTCAGCTATATGTACTTTATAATGGCATATTACTTATATCCTTCAAAAAGTTTTTGTTTGTTTGTCTTCTTGGTCATTTGAGTTTTTGCTTTTAGACACAATCAAAAGAACTTCTATCAGCTTATAAAGACTTGTAAACACTCTTTTTTTTTGTAAACACTCTTAATGCAGCAATTGAAAGCAAAAATCTCAAATTACTTGGATATATTAACTATAGGAATAAAATTGACAGTTATTACAAATTTGAAAATCAAATGCACAGCAACATATATAAAGACCTATACACAAAGATCAGATACAATGAGTCATATATATGCAAGGCTGGTTTTATGTCTAGAAAACAATTAATATAAGGCCTCATCATAATAGGATAAAATAAAAAAAAAGATTATCTCAATAGGTGTAATAAAATAATTTGCTAACATCTAAAACATTCACATTTTTAAAAAAGAGAACCCTCAATAACTAGTAATATAAATTATTTTTCTTACTCTGAAAATGGCATCTACAAAATAAATAAATAAATAAAAAAAGATGACAACAAATAGCACACTTTAAATATTTCCTCTACCCCTAAGATTGAAAAATAAATAAATAAATAAATAAATAAATAAATAAATAAATAATAAATAAATAAATATTTCCTCTACCCCTAAGATTGGATACATGCCATACAGGAAGTTTTATCTCAGTACTTCTGCTTAACAGTATAATAGAGATTCAAGACAATATAGTAAATTAATAAAGAATAAATAGATTGAAAAAAGAAGAAATAAAAATGGTCCTTTTTCACAAACAACACAATTTCTTATGTAGATATTTTAAAATAATTTAAATGACTAATAAGGAAATAAATGACTAATAAGGAAATTTTAGCAAAGATGCAAGATACAATTAATGTAAAATGTCAATTGGATTTTTATCTCCTACCAAAAAAAGTCTCTGAATGTGAAATTAAGAAAGCACTCTTATTCACAATGACATAAAAAATAATAAAATATTTAAGAACAATTTCAACAAAAAAGTATAAGACAGGTACACCGAAAACTACAAAACACTCCTGAGGGAAATTAGGTATCTCTAAGTGAATGGAGAAGTATATCAAGCTCATTGATTGGAAGAATAAATATTGATAGTATGGCAATTTTTTCAAACCAATCTGCAAAATCAGTGAAATTCCTATTGAAATCCTTATTTTGTAAATTAGCAAGCTGATGATAACATTTATTTAGAAAAGCAAAGGATAGCTACGGCAGTATTTTAAAAATAAGTACAAAACTGAAAGACTATCTGAATTCAAAACTTACTCGAAAACTAAATTAAATCTTACTAATAAAGTATAATATTTTCATAAAGATAAACATATAAATCAATGGAAAATAATAGAAAGTCCAGAAAAACACCAGCATGTTTTTGGTCAGCTGATTTAGGGTAAAAAGTGCCAGAAGATTCAATGAAAAGAGGTCAGCTTCTCAACAAACAATGAGGAAACAACTGGGTGTCCCAAAACATACATACATTTAGTATAAATTGAATGAACTTAGATCCTTACCTCACACCATGCACGAAAACAAAAACAAAAGCAAACAAAAAAATCTAAAAATGAGCAACAGACCTATACACTATATACAAAAACTAAAATTATAAAACTAATAGAGAAAATGCAGGAAAATTTTGCGTGGTCTTAAATTAGGCAAAGGTTACTTATACATGACATCAGATGTATAATTCACAAGAGACAACATTAAAAGTGCAACTTTATCATAATTAAAAACTGACTTCTCTGGGGGCACCAGCAGCGTATGAGGGCTCCTCATTATAGTATTATCATTTTGCTGAAGACTAAAAAAGAAAAGGATATTTTCATATACTTATTGTCCATTGGATTTTTTTTTTAAATAAAGTTTCTCCCTCCTTTGTAGGAACTGCTTGACTGGAGCAAGCAGTTCAAGGACTATTAGCTGATGTACGTGTCACATTTTAAGCAGAAGTATTTTAGGGAATAAGTTTTCTCTCTTTTCTTTACTCTTAGGTGTTAACTCCATCTGTTATTCTTCACTATAATTTCTCTGATGCTGTCAAAAAAGTTTTTTTAATAGTTTGCCAAGTTTTTCTAATTCTTCTCAGTAGGAATCTATTAGTCTAATTTACCTAGACCTCCTTTAATAGAAACAGAACATACAATTCACTTTTCAACAATGTCAAGTATTTTTGTTATTTCTAAAATCAATTATCTAGACTAAAATTTTCACTTACCAACTTACATGATGTTGTGTTGGAAAAAGTTTTTTTTTCATTTCCAAGTTTTATAATTTGGGGTCCAGGGCCACCCCCATTTTATTCATAAAATGAAATAAAATATTTTCATCATTTTAAAGTTTATAATATGTGTTAATTCTTTACAGAAAGATAGAATTAAATGAAATTTTATTTTTTAAAGATTCTATTGATTGATCAATTTATTAGAGGTCACGCAAGTGGGGAAGAGACAAAGGGAGAGGGAGAAGCAGACTCCTCACTGAGCAGGAGATCCCAGGACCCTGAGATCATGACCTGAGCCAAAGGTAGACACTTATCATCTGAGCCACCCAGGTACCCTGAATTAAATGAAATTTTAATTTATTAAGATGCAATTTTCTGATAAGTATCAGTCTAAACAAGTATTGATATTAATTTTATACCGCAGTGGCTTAGAGTGGCCTTACTGTATTACAATCATAGAATGTTACTGAACAAAAATGGGATAGATTAACTAGAGTGATCATATACATTGTTCACAAAGAAAACCTCTGAATAACTTCCAGCTATTTTTACCTTCAAAAAGACCAAATGTCATTTTTTAAAATGATGTGTAGTTGCCTAAAAGCCATTTTTAATGCAAGGAAACAAGAAGGGAGTTTTACAGACTACTGGATTAATCATTTTTAATAAGATATTATTTATGAGACTTTTATTTTATTATTATTATTATTATTATTATTAATGAACAGATATGTTCACACATGATTTTTTTTATTTTTTATTCATGATAGACAGAGAGAGAGGGAGGGGGGCAGAGACACAGGCAAAGGGAGAAGCAGGCTCCATGCTGGGAACCCATCGTGGGACTCTATCCCAGGACTCCTGAGCCAATGGCAGGCGCTAAACCGATGAGCTACCCAGGCATCCCCTATAAGAGATTTTTAAAAATCACATCAGTGAATGAAATAATAGCCTAATTGATTGAAATGATAGCCTAATTAACTTCTACTCTTGTTACAGCAGTTCTCATTTGATTATGCATGGTTTAAGAGTTACTTGAGTTAATTACTTGCTTTTTGTCCTTCTTTATAATTTATGTCATAAGACTATTCTCTATATATTCAATACCATGTTAAACATTCTAGATGGAAGATAATCTTCCCATCATTTGAAAGTTTAGTTTGTACTTTTATTTTAGCTTTGACTGCATAATTTAAAAGGTTATAAGAGCTAGTACAGGGATCCCTGGGTGGCGCAGTGGTTTAGCGCCTGCATTTGGCCCAGGGTGCAATCCTGGAGACCCGGGATCGAATCCCACGTCGGGCTCCCGGTGAATGGAGCCTGCTTCTCCCTCTGCCTATGTCTCTGGCTCTCTCTCTCTCTCTCTCTCTGTGACTATCATAAATAAATACAAAAAAAATTAAAAAAAAAGAAATGAAAAAAAAGAGCTAGTACACAGAACATATTATTTAGAATAATGTTTTTACCCATTTTCTCTTTAGCACAGACTATTTTATAAATTTTGTCATTTGTTACTATAATATTTTCTTATAGTACTTCAAAAAACTATCATTTACAAATTACTAACAGATTTAATCTATTGTGAAAACAATTTGTGTATATATATATATATATATATTTAGTATATTTGATATAGCTTTTATCTTTGGCAACTATTCATAAAATATTTATTTGTTTTAAAAACACTTAAATAAAAAATAAAAATAATAAATAAATAAAATAAATAAATAAAAACACTTAAATATACTGGCATTTTTCAAGCCTCTAGTTTCTTTAGCTTTGAACTGTCCAATTTATGTGACCTTTGGCTAGCTTTTGAAAATATGCTCTCAACACTTAGTTCACCACTGAGTTCCAATTTGTGATACACAGAGGGAACTCTAGGAGTCCATTTATATGACAGACAGAAACGTCCTTTTTCTTTCACTGAATATCACTTTAAGAACCTAATAGGGGGAATGTAGCTTTCACAATATCTTCAGAGCCTCAAAAACTCAGCTAACTCTATTGAAAATTAGAAGACTGTAGATAGCTGATTTCCCCAACTTTACTCAAATGCACAGAGTCAACTTTGTATATTTCATGTATTCAGTGTACATTGCTAGCTTTTAAGTGTGTATTTTTAATGTGATTTTAGATCAACTGTAACTAACCTCTTTTAAAATCTCTATTTTTTAAAATGTTTATTTTATAATCTTCTATTGAAATACAGTCAATAACTAGAGATAGTGCATTAACATATCCAAGATAATTGAGAAACAAACAGATTTATACATGCCACATCCCTCAAGAATCAACTATATTTTGAAGTAACTTTTGCCAAGAAAATTGTTTTAAAACTCCACATTCCCTCCCTCATTAATGAAGTTAGTTATGTCCCCTCTTCTCCAATTTGGGCCTGTGTGCAATCACATTGGATTTAAAAATGACTCTTTCTATAATCAAGCACTTTATAGTATCAGACCTAAGGCATCTTTATGAATAAAGCATGCATGAGCAACAATGTTGGGAATTACGTGTGGTCAATATGAAGTCTTTGTAGCACTACGAGAAAGGTTCTTCCTCAGCCGTGAACTGGTGAGGTGAATAATTCAAGTAAGAATTGACATTGCTGGAGACCAAAATGCTGAAACATCTCTTGATTAGAATTATAAGAACATGAGAGATTTTTGGAGAGAGAATAAAGGTCATTTGGTCCATCAAGGCATATCCTTTTTAGTACTCCATTTCAGCAAGGATGGCATCTAATTGTTTCTTGAAGGACATCCCTGCTTTTTGCCTCAACAACTTTGCCTGCAGGCTCTTCTAAGCATTAATTATTCTCCACATGAAAAGGTACTTTCTGAAATATGTGGTGAATTTATTTTTTAATTTCCATTTATGTCTGTTTGTCCTATAATCTGTATTAAAATGGAAATAATAATTTGGGTTGACATTATCTGTGGCAGTTAAGACTTTATATGCTTCAAAACAGACAGCTCCAACTCTGTCCTTCATATTATATGCCCAGATTTATGGTCCTAACAACCAGCACTGCATAGCAAACAGTGGTAGGGGTCCCAGTGAGAACATTGAATACTTTGAAAATTCATAACCCGTCAAGTATATATCTTTTCTTTGTAAAATAGAGATGGGTACTTACTAAAAATAACTGAAAAGTAAATTAATTCATTGGTGTATTCCTTATCACTTGCATATATACATATATATATACATGTATTTTTATATACACATTTTTTACCCAAGATCAAATAATTATTTCATCATATTTGACTAAATATTTACAAAATATAAAACATAATCACAACTTACACAAATTTGGAAATATGCATGTAAAATACATAGTATTTTCAAGTTAACCGAAAGCAAAAAAAAATGCTATTATTCTGTAGACACAAAGAAATCTGAAAACTCATTTTTTCTAAACAGCAACTAACACCCTTTTATTTTTTGTTTTTTGAAATGTTAGGAAGGGGAAATAATTACTTATACAATACACGTCTCCCTTTTGTAACATTAACTAAATTTTAGAAGATCAATTATTCTGTTGCAATGACACTAGTTAACATCTTACTTAGGCCAAATGTTGTAATGAAATCTCCATGACAAAGACAGATCCAGAGTGACTGGTAATCCAGGAGAGCCAGATAGTTAAACCAATCATTGCTTGACATTACGCTGACCACAGTGATTGGTTCTAGTTGATCCATTTAGATCAATGTTCCAAAGTTTGTTCTGACTTGTGAAAAACAATTATTTGTCTTCCCTTACATACGAAGGAGGAAATACGTGGCTTCAACTGGTGTCAGCAAATTGCCAATTATAAAATAATCTAAGACTGTGAAAATGTGAAGTAGAGCCCTCCCAAAGTGGGAACTGAAGCCCTGGAGACCAATCTAAATTTCAATTTTTCAGTTACAGACCAGAGAAATTTGTTTAAACTCTTTTAGTTTAGGTGTCATTAACTGCAAATGAAAGCATTCAAACTGGTAATCTAAATTTCATTTTTAAAATAAAATATATCGTTTTTGTGTTTATATAATGTTTATGTGCTTCACATCTGTGTGAGTCTAGATATTCATAGTTATGTCATAAACTATTTTTAAGGATCATGATAAAATTATGAATAATTAAGATACTCCAATTGCAACAGTTTAAAGGTAGGCAACACACATGCACACACACACACACACACACACACACACACACACATAGATATATGCTGGAAAAGAGGTAGATGGACTAAGGAGCCTATGAACATGGTCTACTGGCTGGTCCTGGCAGCATACCTACCTCAACAGTAGCTAGTAGAAACATCAAATCTAATTTAAACTCCCTCCCCCTCACTTTTTCAGTTATTACAGTATGGTCAATACCAGCACAGTAACCCAAAATAAACTTATCCACGGGATTGACCATTCTTTACAATATCCTGAAATAGAATGTCAGTTTAGACTTCTCACTTACATGTTACTTCTGAAAAAAAAAGGACATAGGTGAAGAAAAATATTCTTTTACTATTATTATTGCTTTCAGGGCCCTTGTCATTAGTTTTTATTGTCACAAAAGTAGAAGAAAGTTTCATATGATCATGAGAGATAGTTTAATCACAAAGGAAGAGGAAAGTTATGACAAGAGAAGTCTTTTTCTTTTATCACAAGAGCAGCAGGAGTCTCCCTTTATCCTGAGAAAAGTGAATCTCTTTTCCCATTTCTCTTTTTGAAACCCCTTTTGGAATAGAGGATCATAAATTTTAGGAAGGAAGAATTGATTCTGAGGCAATTTAGAATTTTTAGGCTTATTTTCTAATTTGAAAAAGTTGTTTAACTTCTAAGATTGCTTTTTCAACTATAAAAATCATCCTAATGTATTAAACCCTAATGGCCAAGGAATTAGAAAAATTAAAATAGAAAAATATAGTGATTCATAAATTTGTTTATTCATTCCTGTGATTCCTTGAGTTCTGCAGAACATTCTATGGGCACTTGGTTACTGGAGATAAGACAATATAAAATTAAAGTATGCAATATGTGCAATGTAAGACAAGGTGAGACTTTAGAGTAAGAAGAACTCTTGAAATTTAGTCAACAGTCATTAGATTGAAATGACAAGTGAAAATTGACTTTTTAGTGGGTAAACTATACATTTCTTATCACACTATGTACACACTGTTCAAACTATCCTACTTCTGATTAATTTTATATTACCCATCAATTATGACTTTATTTGTAGTTAACAAAAAATGGTAAGTAGTAATAGGACTGCTTGAGGACATTCTCAAACTTATATATTCCTTTTTATGACAAATTATACTATTTTTCTAAATCATTTTAGTAATAGAAAAACTGAATTCAATACATTTTCACCATGCCAACTATTCAAATACACAGTTGAATTGATCTTGCATTTTCAAAATAGTTTAAATAAATTTTTGCTATAGTAATGAAGCATAGAGTAGAAATAAACATGCACACTTCTAAAGATTTAAATATTACATATAGTATTCAGCCATTTTTCAATGGCTAGCAATTTCATATAGTTAATAAACACCTATTAGCTATATTAACATAGTTAAGAGAAAGACTTTTTTTTTGCTAATATGTTTGGAAAAGCCAAAAGTCATGAGTATGATTAGAAAATTATATGAATCCTTGCTTTGAATAATTCAATCTAAACAACTGATTTATACTATTTGAAGTAAATGAAGATATGCTTGCCCTTTAGGTGTTAATTATTTCAGCAAAACTATAAATTCTTGATTTACAATGAAGCAAAAAGATTACTGTTCTAACATGAGCTTCATGCTTATCACATACCACAGTTACTCGAATAAATGACACCAGATTTCTTTTTTTTTATTTTTTTGACACCAGATTTCTAAAGCAAATAATTCCCTGTGAGTAAATTGCACTTTGGCTTGACACTGCCTCCCACAGAAGCGGGTATATCTCTTGCCAGTCTCTTCCTTCCCCATGATCTATCCGTTTTCAACAAACACATTTAACAGCTGTGGATACAAACAAGGCACATTTGGCAAAAGTAGGAACCAGATGCCAAAATCTGAATGTATGTTCTATTCAAAGCATCTGGCCCTGTTGCTAACTCCTTGGTGTCACCGCTGTCGGCTCCCTCTCTTAATCATCTACTGGCAGGCAACAGAGGCGCATCTGGGGATATTGTCGAGGTGATGTAGCTGTGCTCTGGCTACCTTGTGAGTTGTAACCATTTTGAGGTAGCTTCCTATTTCTAAGAATGTTTTGAAAAAACTATTATGAAATATGTTATACATTATGACATGTATTTATATTTTTATACTATATGAAATACACACACACACACACACACACACACATACTGTTATGAAACACTAAAGAGCTCATTGAAAATAAAAATCCCAAATTTAAGACTTTCAAATTTCTGCCTGGGAGCAAGACACTGTTATCTGAAATAGTTAAAACACATCCTTACAAAGTATGTGTGAACAAATGTAAGGTACAAATTAATAGTGAAATCTGCATGATAAATGACTTTAGCTACCTAGGCAGAGGATTTGTTGTAGCTCAGATTCTCTTATGCCTGAGGCTAGCTTGCATGTGTGGAGTTTATTTGGAATTTGAGCCCAGAGAGCAGAAGGGAGGAACAAAGTAGTGAGGTGAGGTGGGAAGGGGCAGGTAGTTCAAAAGGGAAGTAGTAAATCCAACAGTAAGGTAGGCATCTCTTGATTTTTGCTGGATCCCATGGTACACACTCTGGGGACGCTCCTGAAATATTTTTTTCAGAGATACATATCTGAGGGAGGAAAAGGGGAAACATTGATTTTTATTCCCCCATCTGAGAATTATTTCCTGCTTTCCTGTGCCACTTAGAAATTTTGGAGTTGTGCATGTGAGAATGTTGACTAGATTACTGTGGTCTCCTCATTGTGTGTAAGAGAAGAAAGGAGTATTTCACATGGCACGAGCTTGTGTCAAGGCATTGTTAAATTACACCCAAAGTTGCTGGATTCTGGAATCTAAGGTGGAACTTATGAGATTTGAGTTGGTAAATAAGCAGTAACAAATACACAGCTACTATTTCCTTAGCTTTCTACATACATTGTCACATTAATGTTCACAATAACTCTAAAAGTAGATATTCTTATCATTATGCTTCTATTTTATAGTTGAAACTAAGGATGTAGAAAAGTAAGGCAGTTTTCCCAGGATCATTCAGATAGAGAGGCCCAAAACTAGAATTTGACCTTTTTCTGGATGCTGTACAAGATTCAGTCCCTGTTAACAGAGGCTCTTATCTACCAGTGACTTAAAGATCTGTTCCTCAGCACAGATGAAATGCTTTGTTCATTCCAGGTGATAGAAGGTCTGCCAGAGTTGCTACACTTGAAAATTACTCCCTAATGCTGACTCCCTAATGCTCATGCCTCATTCTCATCTATCACCCCTGCTCAGTTGACCTTCATTTTTTTAAACAAGATTTTATTTATTTTTTGAGAGAGAGAGAGAGAGAGAGAGAGAGAGAGAGCATGGAGAGGGGCAGAAGGAGAGGGAGAGAATCCCAGGCAGACTGTACTGAGTGCAGAGCCTAGGCAGGGCTTGACTTTCCCAGGACTCTGAGGTCATGACCTGAGCCAAAAGTAAGAGTCAGACACTTACCCAACTGAGTCATCCAGGTGCCAATTAGGTGACCTTCCTATAGTGTCTCCTAGCTCCTCCCTCTGCCCCTAGGCCCTGACCCATTCACATAGTCCCTTTCTTAGGGTTCTCAAAAAAGAATTGATAAATAAATCATAGCAAACCTAACCAAACAGATTAAATATGTTTTTTTTCTTTCAACAGTATTGAAATAACCATTTATTCTTCAAAGGAATTATGGGTGCTGTTCAGTCACTGGAAAAGGAAAACTGAAGAAAAATAGACCAAGAAAAGGAACTAAATCATCTATATTACAACCTACCATCATTTTATGTGTAGAAGAATAACCAATTTCTACAAACTATCCCTTTATGGTTTGGTTAAATTTAAGGTCAGAAGCAAGAAAATAATATGAGTGAATTAAATGTGCATTGGTTAACATAGATAATTTAAAATAAAATGCAGATATACACAGAAGTATATGGAAGACAACAGTTATTTTGAGTCTTACCTAGAGGAAAAAGAGTTTGCATTTCATAGGCAGAAGTGAAATCAATCTAAGTCCTCAAAGAGGAGTATGGGAGTATATAGCATTTGAAAAAGAAAATCTTTGGGCAGCCCTGGTGGCCCAGCGGTTTAGCCCTGCCTTAAGCCCAGGGCATGATTCTGGAGACCTGGGATTGAGTCCCACATCAGGCTCCCTGCATGGAGCCTGCTTCTCCCTCTGCCTGTGTCTCTGCTTCTCTCTCTCTCTCTCTCTCTCTCTCTCTCTCTGTGTGTGTGTGTGTGTCTCTCATGAATAAATAAATAAAATCTTAAAAAAAAAAGAAAAGAAAATCCTAATAGCTATGTTAAGGTCTGGTGTGAATCGAAAAATCAAATTACTAAAATAAAAGAAATAAAATAGCTGATTTCTATAAAGTGAAATATGAGTTGGTAAGGGATCCAGATTTATTAAGGACAAAATTACCAAGATTTATTGATGGGAAAAGTTATGAAATACATGTATATATGTGACTCTAAGTCACATATTAGAGCATCAAGATTTACTTAGAGTGATAGAGACATTAGATAGGACTGACAATTTCTAGGAAAATACATGATGGATGCTACTTTATTAAGAGAAAGAAAAAAGAGACTAGAAATGGCTGATCCCGGTAGAAAAATAAATATAAAAAGAGTTTTATTTTTTTATTTTTATTTTTTTTTATAAAAAGAGTTTTAGATAGAATGTTGATCATACTACAAGCCTTCAAATGTTTTTCTAGTTAACAACTAAAGGGGAAAAGGTAGTAATGAATGAGACATAAGGTTGCCAGAAATTGAATAGGAGAATCGGGGACATTATCAATATAGAAAAAATAGTGGTGTTGGCATCCAGTCCTGCCAAAAATCCCCCCAAAATATGGAAAAAAAATCCTTAGTGTGAAGTAATTTATATCACAGAATGATTCCAGTGACAAAGAAAGAGCACCAAAATTTAAGAGATGAGGCAGGCATATAGACAAATGCAATGGAATGCTATATCAAGTTAATCTTACATTAACCAGGAAATATGATTCATCTTTAAATCTCTCAAAGTTCATTGTAGTCATAGTTGAATACAGAAAATTATTAGGTATAGTAAAATGTTTTTACTGAAACATTATAAAGTGAGCAAAATAAATGAAATATCTACTGTACTTCTGAAGGATGACCATGAAATTTTAATGCACTATAAGATTAATAATATAGCTCAATAAGATTGATATATTAAAATATATAATCTATTAATACTTAAGGAATTATAGTAGTATTTTTTTAAATTTTATTTATTTATTCATGAGGGACACAGAGAGAGAAGCAGAGACATTGGCAGAGGGAGAAGTATGCTCCCGATGAGGAGCCCGATGTGGGATGCAATCCCAGAACCCCGGGATCACAGCCTAAGCCAGAGGCAGACATCTAACCACTGAGATACCCAGGTTCCCCAAGGAATTTTAGTAGTTTGTCAGATAAACATGCAAGTCCTTTAGTTGTAGACTTCAAAATTTTAACTTCTACACCAATGAATAAAGAGACATAATTATGTACGTAGTCCATTTTGCTAAGTAACATGACTACATGCATTTGAATAGATTTTTATCTAGTGAAAGAACTAACAGCATGACAGCTATTCACTGCCTCCTATGAATTGGAAAAACGGTATTGATGGTCTAAGACATGCATTTTTATTGTTGTTCAGTCAGAACTTGAAATATACTAAGAATTCCAGGACTCTGAGAAGTATTATGAGAAGGCAGAATATATTATTTTAACATTTGAAGCAAGTAATAAAAATGTCTATTCTAAACTGACATTCAAGTTTATTAATATATTAATAAGGGCAGCAATATGTTGTCATTTTTTCCTTAGAGTCATGAGGAATTATTTCAAATATGAAGCTACATATTATTGATTGAGAAACTTAATATATAAAAATTAAAGATGTCACATGTAAAAAATAAGATGTTCATCAGTTCAAACCAAAATCTCTTTAATATGGTTAAAATTTAAAAAAAAAATATGGTTAAAATTTTATTTTACTAATCATGTATGTAATATGCTTAAGAAGCATGGCATTTAGAACTATATATGTTAAATACTTCACTTAAGAATTTTATTATGAGAGCAGCCCTGGTGGCTCAGCGGTTTAGTGCCGCCTTCAGCCCAAGGCATGATCCTGGAGACCCCGGATCAAGTCCCACGTCGGGCTCCCCGCATGGAGCCTGCTGCTCCCTCTGCCTATGTCTCTGCCTCTCTCTCTCTATTATGTCTCCCATGAATAAATAAATAAAATCTTTAAAAAAAAAGAATTTGATTATGAGGGACAACTGGGTGGCATAGTGGTTGAGCATCTGCCTTCAGCCTAGGGCATGATCCTGGGGTTCCAGGATCAAGTCCCGCATTGGGCTCCCTGCATGGAGTCTGCTTCTCTTTCTGCCTGTGTCTCTGCCTCTCTCTCTCTCTCTCTCTCATGAATAAATAAATAAAATATTTTAAAAAAGAATTTAATTATGACCATGAATGCCTTTTTTATTTTAAAAGGTAAAGTTATTTTAACACATGCAATAGAGCAATGTCCACTCTTTGAATCATTTTTTGTTTTTGTATTTTAATGATATAGGTGGTTGCAAGCAATATTTTTGCAATTTTAAAATTGAAAACTTTTACTTTATGAATACTAAATGGCCAAGAACTAAACATGAAGAGATGAAAAAAAGAGCAGCAGATGGGGAGGATGTGAAGCCAACCATACTTAAGAAGCCGAAACCAATTAGAAAGGTATCACTGAAAGCTATTCTACACAGCCGACCTAAGATGGAGAGCAAGTATAATAATAAAATGCCATGGTTGATAGCTCGAAAGGCCTGTGGAATGTCAAGAAGCAGTACGAGTGCAATGTTAGCACCTTAATAAGCAATTTATGAGTAATTCAATGCAAGACTGTTTCTGTTTTTGGAAATGAAAATAATCGATCGAAACAAGAAAAGTCAAATTGAAATGAAAATAATCGAATCGAAATGAAAATAATCGAATCGAAACAAAAGTAATTAATCGAAACGGAAATAATCAAATTGAAACGAAACAAATCGAATCGAAACAGAAAAAATCAAATCGAAACAAAAAAAATCGAATCGAAAAAAATCGAATTGAATAGCATTGAATCGAAAAAAAGAAATCGAAACGAAAATAAATAATCGAAACAATAATAATCGAATCGAAACGAAAATAAATGAATCAAAAAGAACAAAAAAGGAGAAGCGAAAAAATCGAAATGAATCAAAAATAACAAATCGAATCGAAAATAATCAAATCGAATAAAAAATAATCAATAGAAACGAAATAATCGAATCGAAACGATAAAAGTCAAATCAAAATGAAAATAATCGAACTGAAACGAAAAATAATCAAATCGAAAAGAAACAAATTGAATCGAAAAAAAATCAATTCGAATCGAAAATAATCAAATCGAAACGCGAAAAATCAATTGAATCGAAAATAATCGAATCGAACGAAAATAAACAAATCGAAATGAAATAATCGAATCGAATCGAAAAAATTGAATCGAAAAGAAACAATTGAATCGAAAAAATCAATCGAATCGAAAAAAATCAATCGAATAGAAAATAATCGAATCGAAACGAAAATAATCAATTGAAAATGAAAATAATCGAATCGAAACCAAAATAATCAAATCAAGATGAAAATAATCGAATTGAAACGAAAATAATCAAATTGAAACTAAAATAATCTAATCAAATCGAAAAAAATCAAATCGAATAGAAAATAATCGAATCGAAATGAAAAAATCAAGTAGAAGCGAAAATAATTAAATGGAATCAAAAATAATCGAATCGATATGAAAATAATCAAATCAAAACGAAAATACTTGAATCGAAACAAAAAAAATCGAATCGAAACGAAAAAAATCGAATCGAAACAAAAATAGTTGAATCGAAATGAAAATAATCGAATCGAAATGAAAATAATCGAATCAAAATGAAAAATGTCAAATCGAATCGAAAAAGTTCGAATCGAAAAGAAACGAATTGAATCGAATCGAAAACAATCGAATCGAATCGAAAATAATCAAATCGAAACGAGAAAAATCTAATCGAATCGAAAATAGTCGAATCGAATCGAAAAACAAATCAAAATGAAAATAATCGAATCGAATCGAAAAAATTTGAATCGAAAAGAAACGAATTGAATCGAAAAAAATCAACTCGAATCGAAAGTAATCAAATCGAAACGAAAATAATCGAAAAGAAAATAATCGAATTGAAACCAAAATAATCAAATCAACATGAAAATAATCGAATCGAAAATAATCAAATCGAATAGAAAATAATCGAATCGAAACAAAAATAATCGAATCGAAACCAAAATAATCGAATCAAATCGAAAATAATCGAGTCGAATTGAAAATAATCAAATAGACACAAAAATAATTGAATCGAATCGAAAAAAATCAACTCAAATCGAAAATAATCAAATCGAAACGAAAATAATCAATCGAAAAGAAAATAATCGAATCGAAACCAAAATAATCAAATCGACATGAAAAAAATCTAATCGAATCGAAAATAATCAAATCGAATCGAAAATAATCAAATCGAAACTAAAATCGAATCGTATTCGAAAATAATCAAATCTAATCGAAAATAATGAAATCGAAACAAAAATAATCAAATCGAATCGAAAATAATCAAATCAAATTGAAAATAATCAATCGAAACGAAAATAATCGAAACGAAACCAAAATAATCAAATCGACATGAAAATAATGGAATCGAATCGAAAGTAATCAAATAGAAACTAAAATAATCGAATCGAATAGAAAATGATCAAATCGAATAGAAAATAATCAATCCAAACGAAAATAATCGAAACGAACCCAAAATAATCAAATCGACATGAAAATAATGGAATCGAATAGAAAGTAATCAAATAGAAACTAAAATAATCGAATCGAATAGAAAATGATCAAATCGAATAGAAAATAATCAATCCAAACGAAAATAATCGAATCGAAACCAAAATGATCAAATCGACATGAAAATAACCAAACGAAATGCTGTGGAAGTGAACCGTACAGGCAGTCAGGATGCGGGAGGGACGGGCCATGAGCTCAACTCTCAGACGAGTGTGAGCTGTGCAGGCCGACGTGTGCTAGACACTTACTGATGGGAGCTAGGACCGAGCTACACTCTCATTGAAGAAGGACGTTTGCAATCTCTGTATTGACTCAGATACACGAAGTTGAGTCCTGTCGCTTCCACATGCTTTTCACACGACCTCTTCCGGCACCTCACATAAATAAAAAATCTTTAAAAAAAAATGAAACAAGGTGTTCTTGATGTGCTCATAGTTTTAATTAAACATGAATCAAGTGACCTTTTGGCTCCTTGACATGCAGGATTCTATGTATTCAACATATAAACATTACACAGATGTTGACGTGTAAATATTACAAATAGAAGGAGAGCTAAAGAGAAAAAAATGTGATTTAACAAGAGAAAGGGGATCCCTGGGTGGCGCAGTGGTTTAGCACCTGCCTTTGGCCCAGGGCGCGATCCTGGAGACTCGGGATCGAATCCCACGTCGGGTTCCCGGTGCATGGAGCCTGCTTCTCCCTCTGCCTATGTCTCTGCCTCTCTCTCTCTCTCTCTCTCTCTCTCTCTCTCTCTTTCTCTGTGTGACTATCATAAAAAATAAAAATAAAAAAATAATAAAATAATAAAAAAAATTTAACAAGAGAAAGGCAGTAGGTAAAAAGAAGAAAAAAAAAGTAACAGAATACAAACCCAAAGTGAATGTACTATAAATATATTGAAGATCTTAATACCATCAATATTGCATAAATGTAAATATTAGGCTAAAAGTATTAGGTCTAATAAAGATGAACTTTATTGGGGTTAGCTCAATCAAATATTTAGAAATTAAGATGTCAACCTATGTTAAGAGGACCCCCCCAAAATGCCAAATATCTGAATTATTAAAATGATATAAATATGTACTATACAGTACATCTCAACTGTGAAGATCTTTTTACCTTTAAATATAATAAAAGAAGGACAATAGAAAGAAATTTTAGTATATAATACAGTTCTTCCTCATTATATGGTAATGGAATTAATTTAAATGAGAATCTGTGTGACATCCTATATGTAACCTCTGTTCTACCTTTATCTGTTCTATCTTTATGAACTTCTTGGTAGTTTCACTTATTAAAAGATTCTAACAGTATTTAGCTCTCTCTAAAGGGACCTTTGAGACCAAAATGGTTGCAACAGAATCTTTCTTTCTGTAAAAGATACCATAAAACAATTAAATGTTACTTGAGTCCTCACTGAAAACCATTCTCACTAAAACTAATGATTCCCTATGTCAATATTAAAATCTATTTTTTAACCTCATTTTGGACTTATAAAAATATTAAAATATATTTAAATATCTCATACTGAATATCTAGCAATAGCCACAAGGAAAAATAGCACAAATTTGATACTGTTATACTAAAATACATTTTATCTTTATACTTCAATGTTTTAATATTAATAACAGATTCTATACTGCTTTATATTTTTTCTTATTTAATCATCTCAACATCCTTGTAAAAATAGTACAGATTTATTTTAAAAATAAGGAGAAAAGCTCATGGAATAAAATATTTTGTCAGATGAACATGCATCCATTTCTTCTATATTTGTTTCTCTATAATTTATTATTGTTGTTCAACTTACTTGAGATTATTTTTTTGAAAATGTTTTACACTTCCATAGTACAAATTTATGGCAAATAGAAATTATTATTTTGTTCTTTCACTCAGTACAGAGTTTTAAAGTCAAAACAGTATAAAACTGAGCTTCAAGGGAAGAATTCTGTGGCTAAGTAGAATCATGTAAGGATGTACTTAAGAGTAGGTTGTGTGGTTAACTGATATCACCACTCCATTACTTCTATAATTTTTCATGATTTATATTATCTTCTCCAGATATTTCCAAGCTAGTGAGGAAATTCAGAACACAGTTTCAGGGTAACTACTATGTTTCCTTTTAACTCCCTATAGTTTAACTTCCTTCACATTTTAGGAAGGACAAAGTCTAAGAAAGGCATGTTCAAAGAGAAGACATTGAGGAAACTTACTCATGGCATTTATAATCTTGTAGATTTATTTTTTTTATGTTCAAAATAAACAGAACCTGGAAAATTACTGAAAAGTACCTATGGGATAAAGTTTGGCATAATTCTAAAAACAGAATGAAAAAAGAAAGAAGGAAAAGAAAGAAAGAAAGAAAGAAAGAAAGAAAGAAAGAAAGAAAGAAAGAAGAGAAAAAAAGAACAAAGAAGAAAGAAAGGAGAAAAGAAAGAAGTAATGTGAATTAGAAATGAAAGAACTAGGAGTAAATTTTTTAAAAAGGAATAAAAACATTTTTTAAAGTGTCCTCCAATATTTAAATACTTTATTAGAAGAGAAAATAGATCAATTATTCATGATTCATGACTATAGTTTTCAGATTAGTGTTTAAAAATTAAGGGGCTACACTTTTTTGACATTACAGAATAGTTAAGGTTGTCTAGAGATAGAATGAGATAGCTTTCTAGGCTTGTTTTCTCATTAATTTGGATGAGGTGGTTTCTAATATCCCTTTCAGTTTTACTATTGCAGTGTTATCTTTTTAAAAAAGATTTTCTTTATTTAATAAAGAGAGAGAGAGACCACATGAGCAAGGCAGAGCTACAGGAGAGGGAGAAGCAAACTCCCCTCTGAGGAGTGAATCTGCTGTGGGGCTCCATTCTAGGACTCCAGGATCATGACCTGGGCGGAAGGCAGATGCTTAACTATCTGAGCCACCCAGGCACCTTGCACGATATTATCTTCCTCTGGATATTTAGAGTGAGTGTAACATGAGACAACCCACCTGCATACATCTGCTAAGCAGTTTACAACTCCCCGAGATTATCCCCCTCTTTACATTATCCCTGATGAATACTCTTAAAAGTCGAAGTGAATTCAAAACAATCCTAATGCTGTCCCTGATGCCCATACCTCTCTTATTGCAATGTACCACTTTTTACCATTTATTATGTTTGTTTAGACATTCATTTATTTCCTTGATAGACAGTAAGCACTGCTTATAAATTGTAATTTGGGGGGAAGGATCTTCCATATTGAAATCATTTGGGGTTTTAAAAGGCAAATTCCTGGAATTGATTCTAGAACTACAGGAAGACTTGCCATTATTTTCTGTATAATACACTGAACTTTATTCTTTTAAATGCTTAGTGTTACAAAGCTACTGCTATAAATTCTTTTATTTACCTTTGTGTTTTCCAACTTCTGTCAACTCTTGGCCTAATCATTACTAATACGCAGCCTCAGCCGTACCGAGCTGCTGATTTATTTCTGAATACATCTTCAGGATATCAGGATATCCTCAGACGTCATCGTTCTGGGCAGGCTGATGTTAATCTTGTTATAAACCTTGCTCCCTAGGAGCTATTTTCTGACTGCTTTCTCCTATTTATGCCTTACTTAGGATCCTGTTTCAAAATAGACCAAATGGAAACACACTCTTGCTTGACTGATGCTGTGATCTAGAATATCCTATTACACACTTTATCCATCAAGGTGAACCACACAGCATCTTGAAGATAGCCTAAATCATGCCCACATGTGCTACCTCCCTTTAATGATTCTAATTAAGACTCCTTTTCTTCCAACAAATGACCAGCCCTATACCTAAGACTCTTCTTCAGTGGCCCAGTCCTAATCACAAATATGCAATTTTACTTCTTGCTGTACCCTCAATGAGTGGAAAGCCTGGCTTCTTGTAAAAGATGAGAGAGGGTAGTCCTAGCCTCAGTGAGAGGGGGCATTTAAGGTAACATTATCACAAACCTCAAAACAGTTTGTCCCCTTTTCTTTTCACCTCTCTCCCCCATATGCCTAGACAGGATGAAACAGATGCTCATCAATTCTTAAAATCCCTTAAACTATATAATGTACACTCTCAGATTAGTGAGATTAAAACACATGGTAGTTATATAATTTATAATGTGTCCAGAATTAATCAATAGATCAACAGCACTATTTGCAAGGTAGGCAGTCAGGCCTGAAGATTTTTTTACCAAAAGCCCAAAAAGGAAACACTTCTCAAGTTGCTGTTGGTTATCATGATCTGAGCAAACAAATGGTATTGCTGCACAACGTCAATAGCCCACATTCTACGCCTTGCTTTGCTTTTTAACAAACTGTGAAAAGACCAACAGCTGTTACTGATCTAAGAAGAACTAAAGCATTTACAGTAGGTGGTACCACCTGTGCTTTTCTTATTCCACCCTTAAAAATCTGCTACTTTATTTTGGAGCTGGATGGAGAATATGGCAGTGACTCAATGTCAGGGGGAGTGAGTAGTCAACTGTGGCTTAGTTCTGATAAGGAGTAACATAACCTTTATAAGTCACAACAATGTGTGTTGATGAATATCTTCTCTTGATTTTGCTTTATCCATTTCAAGAATCTAAGAAAAGACCATAAATAAAAAGGAAATTTGAATTCAGCTGACTTAACTGAATGAAAGATTTACAACCCAGATAAAATGCAAGATTCTATATATATGCAATTAATGA
>NW_024571042.1:0-14477 GCF_018345385.1 Vulpes lagopus | reverse complement strand
GAACAAGGACGTTTGCAATGTCTGTATTGGACTCAGATTCACTTGAGCAGAGTCCTGTCACTTCCACATGCTTTTCACACAACCTCTTCCGGCGCGTAACATAAGGATGCTGGGAGCATTGTCTACGGGCAGGCAGGATGCGGGCGGGTCCTGCCCTGAGCTCAGCTCGCACAAGGAAGCATGCCTACAAGCCAGCTTTCAACTAGCTGCCTAATTAGGGCACTGAGAACGTAGCAGTTCTCTAAGCCACGAAGTACCCAGAATACCACCCCACTGCAGCTGGAGACACCCTCCAGGTCTGCTTCTTTCACTTGCGTCTCACAAGCCTCTGACAAACGGCTCTGGTGCAGATGTTGGAAACTCTTTTTGCAGGCAGTGTGCAACTGTGAGGGACAGAGGGTCAGCTCAACACTCGGAAGTAATTTGCTTTTGGACAAGGCGTTCAGCTAGCTTCTCTCGTATGGCACCTAGGATGTACCATCTGGGTCACATAAGAAATACTAAAAAACCGCTAGATTGAGCTTGGATGCACTACTGTTGTGGGCCAGGACCTTCCACTTACCTCTCACAACACTTCAGGCAGGCATCGGGGCTAGGCCTGTTAGGAGCGCGGTGTACCTGCAGGCAGAATGTGGGAGGGACAGTCCATAAGCTCAACTCTCGGAAGTGTGTATGCTTTGCAGGCAGATGTCTGCTAGACACTTTGATGGGAGCTAGGACCGAGCTACACTCTCATTGAACAAGGACGTTTGCAATGTCTGCATTGAGATCAGATTCACCTGAGGAGAATCCTGTCACTTCCACATGCTCTTCACACAACCTCTTCCGGCACCTAAAATAAGTATGCTGGGACCTAAGTCTACGGGCTGTCAGAATGCGGGAGGCTCCTGCCCTGAACTCAGCTCGCACAAGGAAGCACGCCTACAAGCCAGCTTTCAACTAGCTGCGTTCCTCGGGCACTGAGAACGTAACAGTGTTCTAAGCCAGGAGGTACCCAGAATACCACTCCACTGCAGCTGGAGACACCCTCCAGGTCTGCTTATTCCACTTGCGTCTCACAAGCCTCTGACAAACGGCTGTGGTGCAGATGTTGGAAACTCTTTCTGCAGGCAGTGTGCAACTGTGAGGGACTGAGGGTGAGCTCAACACTCCGAAGTAAGTTGCTTTAGGACAAGGCGTTCAGCTAGCTTCTCTCGTATGGCACTTAGGATGTAGCACCTGGCTCACTCAGGAAATACTAGGAAACCGCTAGATTGAGCTTGGATGCACTAGTCTTGTGGGCCGGGACTTTCCACTTACCTCTCACAACACTTCAGGCACGCATCGGGGCTTGGCCTTTTAGGACCGCAGTGTACCTCCAGGCAGGATGTAGGAGGGACTGTCCATAAGCTCAACTCTCAGAAGTGTGTATGCGTTGCAGGCAGATGTCTGGAAGACACTTATTGATCGGTGGTAGTACCGAGCTACACTCTCATTGAACAAGGACGTTTGCAATGTCTGTATTGGACTCAGATTCACTTGAGCAGAGTCCTGTCACTTCCACATGCTTTTCACACAACCTCTTCAGGCGCCTAACATAAGGATGCTGGGAACTAAGTCGACGTGCAGTCAGGATGCAGTTTTGTCCTACCCTGACCTCAGCTCGCACACAGAAGCATGCCTACAAACAAGCTTTCAACTAGCTGCGTTCTGTGGGAACTGAGAAAGTAGCAGTATTGTAAGCCATGGGGTTCCCAGAGTAGCACTCTTCTGCAGCTGGAGACACACTCCAGGTCTGCTTATTCCACTTGCTTCTCACAAGCCTCTGAGAAACAGCTCTGGTGCAGATGTTCGAAACTCATTCTGCAGGCAGTGTGCAACTGTGAGGGACTGAGGGTCAGCTCAACTCTCCGATGTAAGCTCCTTGTGGATAAGGCGTTCAGCTAGCTTCTCTCGTATGGCACTTAGGATGTAGCACCTGGCTAACAAAGGAATTACTAGGAAACCGCTAGATTGAGCTTGGATGCACTAGTCTTGTGGGCCGGGACTTTCCACTTACCTCTCACAACACTTCAGGCATGCATCGGGCTAGGCCTGTTAGGAGCACGGTGTACTGGCAGGCAGGATGTGGGAGGGACAGTCCATATGCTCAACTCTCGGAAGTGTGTATGCTTTGCAGGCAGATGTCTGCTAGACACTTTGATGGGAGCTAGGACCGAGCTACACTCTCATTGAACAAGGACGTTTGCAATGTCTGCATTGAGATCAGATACACCTGAGGAGAATCCTGTCACTTCCACATGCTCTTCACACAACCTCTTCCGGCACCTAACATAAGGATGCTGGGACCTACGTCTACGGGCAGTCAGAATGCGGGAGGGTCCTGCCCTGAACTCAGCTCGCACAAGGAAGCACGCCTACAAGCCAGCTTTCAACTAGCTGCGTTCCTCGGGCACTGAGAACGTAACAGTGTTCTAAGCCAGGAGGTACCCAGAATACCACTCCACTGCAGCTGGAGACACCCTCCAGGTCTGCTTATTCCACTTGCGTCTCACAAGCCTCTGACAAACGGCTGTGGTGCAGATGTTGGAAACTCTTTCTGCAGGCAGTGTGCAACTGTGAGGGACTGAGGGTGAGCTCAACTCTCCGAAGTAAGTTGCTTTCGGACAAGGCGTTCAGCTAGCTTCTCTCGTATGGCACTTAGGATGTCGCACCTGGCTCACACAGGAAATACTAGGAAATCGCTGGGTTGAGCTTGGATGCACTAGTCTTGTGGGCCGGGACTTTCCACTTACCTCTCACAACACTTCAGGCACGCATCGGGGCTAGGCCTGTTAGGAGCGCGGTGTACGTGCAGGCAGGATGTGGGAGGGACAGTCCATAAGCCCAACTCTCGGAAGTGTGTATGCTTTGCAGGCAGATGTCTGCTAGACACTTTGATGGGAGCTAGGACCGAGCTACACTCTCATTGAACAAGGACGTTTGCAATGTCTGCATTGAGATCAGATACACCTGAGGAGAATCCTGTCACTTCCACATGCTCTTCACACAACCTCTTCCGGCACCTAACATAAGGATGCTGGGACCTACGTCTACGGGCAGTCAGAATGCGGGAGGGTCCTGCCCTGAACTCAGCTCGCACAAGGAAGCACGCCTACAAGCCAGCTTTCAACTAGCTGCGTTCCTCGGGCACTGAGAACGTAACAGTGTTCTAAGCCAGGAGGTACCCAGAATACCACTCCACTGCAGCTGGAGACACCCTCCAGGTCTGCTTATTCCACTTGCGTCTCACAAGCCTCTGACAAACGGCTGTGGTGCAGATGTTGGAAACTCTTTCTGCAGGCAGTGTGCAACTGTGAGGGACTGAGGGTGAGCTCAACTCTCCGAAGTAAGTTGCTTTCGGACAAGGCGTTCAGCTAGCTTCTCTCGTATGGCACTTAGGATGTCGCACCTGGCTCACACAGGAAATACTAGGAAATCGCTGGGTTGAGCTTGGATGCACTAGTCTTGTGGGCCGGGACTTTCCACTTACCTCTCACAACACTTCAGGCACGCATCGGGGCTAGGCCTGTTAGGAGCGCGGTGTACGTGCAGGCAGGATGTGGGAGGGACAGTCCATAAGCCCAACTCTCGGAAGTGTGTATGCTTTGCAGGCAGATGTCTGCTAGACACTTTGATGGGAGCTAGGACCGAGCTACACTCTCATTGAACAAGGACGTTTGCAATGTCTGCATTGAGATCAGATACACCTGAGGAGAATCCTGTCACTTCCACATGCTCTTCACACAACCTCTTCCGGCACCTAACATAAGGATGCTGGGACCTACGTCTACGGGCAGTCAGAATGCGGGAGGGTCCTGCCCTGAACTCAGCTCGCACAAGGAAGCACGCCTACAAGCCAGCTTTCAACTAGCTGCGTTCCTCGGGCACTGAGAACGTAACAGTGTTCTAAGCCAGGAGGTACCCAGAATACCACTCCACTGCAGCTGGAGACACCCTCCAGGTCTGCTTATTCCACTTGCGTCTCACAAGCCTCTGACAAACGGCTGTGGTGCAGATGTTGGAAACTCTTTCTGCAGGCAGTGTGCAACTGTGAGGGACTGAGGGTGAGCTCAACTCTCCGAAGTAAGTTGCTTTCGGACAAGGCGTTCAGCTAGCTTCTCTCGTATGGCACTTAGGATGTCGCACCTGGCTCACACAGGAAATACTAGGAAATCGCTGGGTTGAGCTTGGATGCACTAGTCTTGTGGGCCGGGACTTTCCACTTACCTCTCACAACACTTCAGGCACGCATCGGGGCTAGGCCTGTTAGGAGCGCGGTGTACGTGCAGGCAGGATGTGGGAGGGACAGTCCATAAGCCCAACTCTCGGAAGTGTGTATGCTTTGCAGGCAGATGTCTGCTAGACACTTTGATGGGAGCTAGGACCGAGCTACACTCTCATTGAACAAGGACGTTTGCAATGTCTGCATTGAGATCAGATACACCTGAGGAGAATCCTGTCACTTCCACATGCTCTTCACACAACCTCTTCCGGCACCTAACATAAGGATGCTGGGACCTACGTCTACGGGCAGTCAGAATGCGGGAGGGTCCTGCCCTGAACTCAGCTCGCACAAGGAAGCACGCCTACAAGCCAGCTTTCAACTAGCTGCGTTCCTCGGGCACTGAGAACGTAACAGTGTTCTAAGCCAGGAGGTACCCAGAATACCACTCCACTGCAGCTGGAGACACCCTCCAGGTCTGCTTATTCCACTTGCGTCTCACAAGCCTCTGACAAACGGCTGTGGTGCAGATGTTGGAAACTCTTTCTGCAGGCAGTGTGCAACTGTGAGGGACTGAGGGTGAGCTCAACTCTCCGAAGTAAGTTGCTTTCGGACAAGGCGTTCAGCTAGCTTCTCTCGTATGGCACTTAGGATGTCGCACCTGGCTCACACAGGAAATACTAGGAAATCGCTGGGTTGAGCTTGGATGCACTAGTCTTGTGGGCCGGGACTTTCCACTTACCTCTCACAACACTTCAGGCACGCATCGGGGCTAGGCCTGTTAGGAGCGCGGTGTACGTGCAGGCAGGATGTGGGAGGGACAGTCCATAAGCCCAACTCTCGGAAGTGTGTATGCTTTGCAGGCAGATGTCTGCTAGACACTTTGATGGGAGCTAGGACCGAGCTACACTCTCATTGAACAAGGACGTTTGCAATGTCTGCATTGAGATCAGATACACCTGAGGAGAATCCTGTCACTTCCACATGCTCTTCACACAACCTCTTCCGGCACCTAACATAAGGATGCTGGGACCTACGTCTACGGGCAGTCAGAATGCGGGAGGGTCCTGCCCTGAACTCAGCTCGCACAAGGAAGCACGCCTACAAGCCAGCTTTCAACTAGCTGCGTTCCTCGGGCACTGAGAACGTAACAGTGTTCTAAGCCAGGAGGTACCCAGAATACCACTCCACTGCAGCTGGAGACACCCTCCAGGTCTGCTTATTCCACTTGCGTCTCACAAGCCTCTGACAAACGGCTGTGGTGCAGATGTTGGAAACTCTTTCTGCAGGCAGTGTGCAACTGTGAGGGACTGAGGGTGAGCTCAACTCTCCGAAGTAAGTTGCTTTCGGACAAGGCGTTCAGCTAGCTTCTCTCGTATGGCACTTAGGATGTCGCACCTGGCTCACACAGGAAATACTAGGAAATCGCTGGGTTGAGCTTGGATGCACTAGTCTTGTGGGCCGGGACTTTCCACTTACCTCTCACAACACTTCAGGCACGCATCGGGGCTAGGCCTGTTAGGAGCGCGGTGTACGTGCAGGCAGGATGTGGGAGGGACAGTCCATAAGCCCAACTCTCGGAAGTGTGTATGCTTTGCAGGCAGATGTCTGCTAGACACTTTGATGGGAGCTAGGACCGAGCTACACTCTCATTGAACAAGGACGTTTGCAATGTCTGCATTGAGATCAGATACACCTGAGGAGAATCCTGTCACTTCCACATGCTCTTCACACAACCTCTTCCGGCACCTAACATAAGGATGCTGGGACCTACGTCTACGGGCAGTCAGAATGCGGGAGGGTCCTGCCCTGAACTCAGCTCGCACAAGGAAGCACGCCTACAAGCCAGCTTTCAACTAGCTGCGTTCCTCGGGCACTGAGAACGTAACAGTGTTCTAAGCCAGGAGGTACCCAGAATACCACTCCACTGCAGCTGGAGACACCCTCCAGGTCTGCTTATTCCACTTGCGTCTCACAAGCCTCTGACAAACGGCTGTGGTGCAGATGTTGGAAACTCTTTCTGCAGGCAGTGTGCAACTGTGAGGGACTGAGGGTGAGCTCAACTCTCCGAAGTAAGTTGCTTTCGGACAAGGCGTTCAGCTAGCTTCTCTCGTATGGCACTTAGGATGTAGCACCTGGCTCACACAGGAAATACTAGGAAATCGCTGGGTTGAGCTTGGATGCACTAGTCTTGTGGGCCGGGACTTTCCACTTACCTCTCACAACACTTCAGGCACGCATCGGGGCTAGGCCTGTTAGGAGCGCGGTGTACGTGCAGGCAGGATGTGGGAGGGACAGTCCATAAGCCCAACTCTCGGAAGTGTGTATGCTTTGCAGGCAGATGTCTGCTAGACACTTTGATGGGAGCTAGGACCGAGCTACACTCTCATTGAACAAGGACGTTTGCAATGTCTGCATTGAGATCAGATACACCTGAGGAGAATCCTGTCACTTCCACATGCTCTTCACACAACCTCTTCCGGCACCTAACATAAGGATGCTGGGACCTACGTCTACGGGCAGTCAGAATGCGGGAGGGTCCTGCCCTGAACTCAGCTCGCACAAGGAAGCACGCCTACAAGCCAGCTTTCAACTAGCTGCGTTCCTCGGGCACTGAGAACGTAACAGTGTTCTAAGCCAGGAGGTACCCAGAATACCACTCCACTGCAGCTGGAGACACCCTCCAGGTCTGCTTATTCCACTTGCGTCTCACAAGCCTCTGACAAACGGCTGTGGTGCAGATGTTGGAAACTCTTTCTGCAGGCAGTGTGCAACTGTGAGGGACTGAGGGTGAGCTCAACTCTCCGAAGTAAGTTGCTTTCGGACAAGGCGTTCAGCTAGCTTCTCTCGTATGGCACTTAGGATGTCGCACCTGGCTCACACAGGAAATACTAGGAAATCGCTGGGTTGAGCTTGGATGCACTAGTCTTGTGGGCCGGGACTTTCCACTTACCTCTCACAACACTTCAGGCACGCATCGGGGCTAGGCCTGTTAGGAGCGCGGTGTACGTGCAGGCAGGATGTGGGAGGGACAGTCCATAAGCCCAACTCTCGGAAGTGTGTATGCTTTGCAGGCAGATGTCTGCTAGACACTTTGATGGGAGCTAGGACCGAGCTACACTCTCATTGAACAAGGACGTTTGCAATGTCTGCATTGAGATCAGATACACCTGAGGAGAATCCTGTCACTTCCACATGCTCTTCACACAACCTCTTCCGGCACCTAACATAAGGATGCTGGGACCTACGTCTACGGGCAGTCAGAATGCGGGAGGGTCCTGCCCTGAACTCAGCTCGCACAAGGAAGCACGCCTACAAGCCAGCTTTCAACTAGCTGCGTTCCTCGGGCACTGAGAACGTAACAGTGTTCTAAGCCAGGAGGTACCCAGAATACCACTCCACTGCAGCTGGAGACACCCTCCAGGTCTGCTTATTCCACTTGCGTCTCACAAGCCTCTGACAAACGGCTGTGGTGCAGATGTTGGAAACTCTTTCTGCAGGCAGTGTGCAACTGTGAGGGACTGAGGGTGAGCTCAACTCTCCGAAGTAAGTTGCTTTCGGACAAGGCGTTCAGCTAGCTTCTCTCGTATGGCACTTAGGATGTCGCACCTGGCTCACACAGGAAATACTAGGAAATCGCTGGGTTGAGCTTGGATGCACTAGTCTTGTGGGCCGGGACTTTCCACTTACCTCTCACAACACTTCAGGCACGCATCGGGGCTAGGCCTGTTAGGAGCGCGGTGTACGTGCAGGCAGGATGTGGGAGGGACAGTCCATAAGCCCAACTCTCGGAAGTGTGTATGCTTTGCAGGCAGATGTCTGCTAGACACTTTGATGGGAGCTAGGACCGAGCTACACTCTCATTGAACAAGGACGTTTGCAATGTCTGCATTGAGATCAGATACACCTGAGGAGAATCCTGTCACTTCCACATGCTCTTCACACAACCTCTTCCGGCACCTAACATAAGGATGCTGGGACCTACGTCTACGGGCAGTCAGAATGCGGGAGGGTCCTGCCCTGAACTCAGCTCGCACAAGGAAGCACGCCTACAAGCCAGCTTTCAACTAGCTGCGTTCCTCGGGCACTGAGAACGTAACAGTGTTCTAAGCCAGGAGGTACCCAGAATACCACTCCACTGCAGCTGGAGACACCCTCCAGGTCTGCTTATTCCACTTGCGTCTCACAAGCCTCTGACAAACGGCTGTGGTGCAGATGTTGGAAACTCTTTCTGCAGGCAGTGTGCAACTGTGAGGGACTGAGGGTGAGCTCAACTCTCCGAAGTAAGTTGCTTTCGGACAAGGCGTTCAGCTAGCTTCTCTCGTATGGCACTTAGGATGTCGCACCTGGCTCACACAGGAAATACTAGGAAATCGCTGGGTTGAGCTTGGATGCACTAGTCTTGTGGGCCGGGACTTTCCACTTACCTCTCACAACACTTCAGGCACGCATCGGGGCTAGGCCTGTTAGGAGCGCGGTGTACGTGCAGGCAGGATGTGGGAGGGACAGTCCATAAGCCCAACTCTCGGAAGTGTGTATGCTTTGCAGGCAGATGTCTGCTAGACACTTTGATGGGAGCTAGGACCGAGCTACACTCTCATTGAACAAGGACGTTTGCAATGTCTGCATTGAGATCAGATACACCTGAGGAGAATCCTGTCACTTCCACATGCTCTTCACACAACCTCTTCCGGCACCTAACATAAGGATGCTGGGACCTACGTCTACGGGCAGTCAGAATGCGGGAGGGTCCTGCCCTGAACTCAGCTCGCACAAGGAAGCACGCCTACAAGCCAGCTTTCAACTAGCTGCGTTCCTCGGGCACTGAGAACGTAACAGTGTTCTAAGCCAGGAGGTACCCAGAATACCACTCCACTGCAGCTGGAGACACCCTCCAGGTCTGCTTATTCCACTTGCGTCTCACAAGCCTCTGACAAACGGCTGTGGTGCAGATGTTGGAAACTCTTTCTGCAGGCAGTGTGCAACTGTGAGGGACTGAGGGTGAGCTCAACTCTCCGAAGTAAGTTGCTTTCGGACAAGGCGTTCAGCTAGCTTCTCTCGTATGGCACTTAGGATGTAGCACCTGGCTCACACAGGAAATACTAGGAAATCGCTGGGTTGAGCTTGGATGCACTAGTCTTGTGGGCCGGGACTTTCCACTTACCTCTCACAACACTTCAGGCACGCATCGGGGCTAGGCCTGTTAGGAGCGCGGTGTACGTGCAGGCAGGATGTGGGAGGGACAGTCCATAAGCCCAACTCTCGGAAGTGTGTATGCTTTGCAGGCAGATGTCTGCTAGACACTTTGATGGGAGCTAGGACCGAGCTACACTCTCATTGAACAAGGACGTTTGCAATGTCTGCATTGAGATCAGATACACCTGAGGAGAATCCTGTCACTTCCACATGCTCTTCACACAACCTCTTCCGGCACCTAACATAAGGATGCTGGGACCTACGTCTACGGGCAGTCAGAATGCGGGAGGGTCCTGCCCTGAACTCAGCTCGCACAAGGAAGCACGCCTACAAGCCAGCTTTCAACTAGCTGCGTTCCTCGGGCACTGAGAACGTAACAGTGTTCTAAGCCAGGAGGTACCCAGAATACCACTCCACTGCAGCTGGAGACACCCTCCAGGTCTGCTTATTCCACTTGCGTCTCACAAGCCTCTGACAAACGGCTGTGGTGCAGATGTTGGAAACTCTTTCTGCAGGCAGTGTGCAACTGTGAGGGACTGAGGGTGAGCTCAACTCTCCGAAGTAAGTTGCTTTCGGACAAGGCGTTCAGCTAGCTTCTCTCGTATGGCACTTAGGATGTCGCACCTGGCTCACACAGGAAATACTAGGAAATCGCTGGGTTGAGCTTGGATGCACTAGTCTTGTGGGCCGGGACTTTCCACTTACCTCTCACAACACTTCAGGCACGCATCGGGGCTAGGCCTGTTAGGAGCGCGGTGTACGTGCAGGCAGGATGTGGGAGGGACAGTCCATAAGCCCAACTCTCGGAAGTGTGTATGCTTTGCAGGCAGATGTCTGCTAGACACTTTGATGGGAGCTAGGACCGAGCTACACTCTCATTGAACAAGGACGTTTGCAATGTCTGCATTGAGATCAGATACACCTGAGGAGAATCCTGTCACTTCCACATGCTCTTCACACAACCTCTTCCGGCACCTAACATAAGGATGCTGGGACCTACGTCTACGGGCAGTCAGAATGCGGGAGGGTCCTGCCCTGAACTCAGCTCGCACAAGGAAGCACGCCTACAAGCCAGCTTTCAACTAGCTGCGTTCCTCGGGCACTGAGAACGTAACAGTGTTCTAAGCCAGGAGGTACCCAGAATACCACTCCACTGCAGCTGGAGACACCCTCCAGGTCTGCTTATTCCACTTGCGTCTCACAAGCCTCTGACAAACGGCTGTGGTGCAGATGTTGGAAACTCTTTCTGCAGGCAGTGTGCAACTGTGAGGGACTGAGGGTGAGCTCAACTCTCCGAAGTAAGTTGCTTTCGGACAAGGCGTTCAGCTAGCTTCTCTCGTATGGCACTTAGGATGTCGCACCTGGCTCACACAGGAAATACTAGGAAATCGCTGGGTTGAGCTTGGATGCACTAGTCTTGTGGGCCGGGACTTTCCACTTACCTCTCACAACACTTCAGGCACGCATCGGGGCTAGGCCTGTTAGGAGCGCGGTGTACGTGCAGGCAGGATGTGGGAGGGACAGTCCATAAGCCCAACTCTCGGAAGTGTGTATGCTTTGCAGGCAGATGTCTGCTAGACACTTTGATGGGAGCTAGGACCGAGCTACACTCTCATTGAACAAGGACGTTTGCAATGTCTGCATTGAGATCAGATACACCTGAGGAGAATCCTGTCACTTCCACATGCTCTTCACACAACCTCTTCCGGCACCTAACATAAGGATGCTGGGACCTACGTCTACGGGCAGTCAGAATGCGGGAGGGTCCTGCCCTGAACTCAGCTCGCACAAGGAAGCACGCCTACAAGCCAGCTTTCAACTAGCTGCGTTCCTCGGGCACTGAGAACGTAACAGTGTTCTAAGCCAGGAGGTACCCAGAATACCACTCCACTGCAGCTGGAGACACCCTCCAGGTCTGCTTATTCCACTTGCGTCTCACAAGCCTCTGACAAACGGCTGTGGTGCAGATGTTGGAAACTCTTTCTGCAGGCAGTGTGCAACTGTGAGGGACTGAGGGTGAGCTCAACTCTCCGAAGTAAGTTGCTTTCGGACAAGGCGTTCAGCTAGCTTCTCTCGTATGGCACTTAGGATGTCGCACCTGGCTCACACAGGAAATACTAGGAAATCGCTGGGTTGAGCTTGGATGCACTAGTCTTGTGGGCCGGGACTTTCCACTTACCTCTCACAACACTTCAGGCACGCATCGGGGCTAGGCCTGTTAGGAGCGCGGTGTACGTGCAGGCAGGATGTGGGAGGGACAGTCCATAAGCCCAACTCTCGGAAGTGTGTATGCTTTGCAGGCAGATGTCTGCTAGACACTTTGATGGGAGCTAGGACCGAGCTACACTCTCATTGAACAAGGACGTTTGCAATGTCTGCATTGAGATCAGATACACCTGAGGAGAATCCTGTCACTTCCACATGCTCTTCACACAACCTCTTCCGGCACCTAACATAAGGATGCTGGGACCTACGTCTACGGGCAGTCAGAATGCGGGAGGGTCCTGCCCTGAACTCAGCTCGCACAAGGAAGCACGCCTACAAGCCAGCTTTCAACTAGCTGCGTTCCTCGGGCACTGAGAACGTAACAGTGTTCTAAGCCAGGAGGTACCCAGAATACCACTCCACTGCAGCTGGAGACACCCTCCAGGTCTGCTTATTCCACTTGCGTCTCACAAGCCTCTGACAAACGGCTGTGGTGCAGATGTTGGAAACTCTTTCTGCAGGCAGTGTGCAACTGTGAGGGACTGAGGGTGAGCTCAACTCTCCGAAGTAAGTTGCTTTCGGACAAGGCGTTCAGCTAGCTTCTCTCGTATGGCACTTAGGATGTAGCACCTGGCTCACACAGGAAATACTAGGAAATCGCTGGGTTGAGCTTGGATGCACTAGTCTTGTGGGCCGGGACTTTCCACTTACCTCTCACAACACTTCAGGCACGCATCGGGGCTAGGCCTGTTAGGAGCGCGGTGTACGTGCAGGCAGGATGTGGGAGGGACAGTCCATAAGCCCAACTCTCGGAAGTGTGTATGCTTTGCAGGCAGATGTCTGCTAGACACTTTGATGGGAGCTAGGACCGAGCTACACTCTCATTGAACAAGGACGTTTGCAATGTCTGCATTGAGATCAGATACACCTGAGGAGAATCCTGTCACTTCCACATGCTCTTCACACAACCTCTTCCGGCACCTAACATAAGGATGCTGGGACCTACGTCTACGGGCAGTCAGAATGCGGGAGGGTCCTGCCCTGAACTCAGCTCGCACAAGGAAGCACGCCTACAAGCCAGCTTTCAACTAGCTGCGTTCCTCGGGCACTGAGAACGTAACAGTGTTCTAAGCCAGGAGGTACCCAGAATACCACTCCACTGCAGCTGGAGACACCCTCCAGGTCTGCTTATTCCACTTGCGTCTCACAAGCCTCTGACAAACGGCTGTGGTGCAGATGTTGGAAACTCTTTCTGCAGGCAGTGTGCAACTGTGAGGGACTGAGGGTGAGCTCAACTCTCCGAAGTAAGTTGCTTTCGGACAAGGCGTTCAGCTAGCTTCTCTCGTATGGCACTTAGGATGTCGCACCTGGCTCACACAGGAAATACTAGGAAATCGCTGGGTTGAGCTTGGATGCACTAGTCTTGTGGGCCGGGACTTTCCACTTACCTCTCACAACACTTCAGGCACGCATCGGGGCTAGGCCTGTTAGGAGCGCGGTGTACGTGCAGGCAGGATGTGGGAGGGACAGTCCATAAGCCCAACTCTCGGAAGTGTGTATGCTTTGCAGGCAGATGTCTGCTAGACACTTTGATGGGAGCTAGGACCGAGCTACACTCTCATTGAACAAGGACGTTTGCAATGTCTGCATTGAGATCAGATACACCTGAGGAGAATCCTGTCACTTCCACATGCTCTTCACACAACCTCTTCCGGCACCTAACATAAGGATGCTGGGACCTACGTCTACGGGCAGTCAGAATGCGGGAGGGTCCTGCCCTGAACTCAGCTCGCACAAGGAAGCACGCCTACAAGCCAGCTTTCAACTAGCTGCGTTCCTCGGGCACTGAGAACGTAACAGTGTTCTAAGCCAGGAGGTACCCAGAATACCACTCCACTGCAGCTGGAGACACCCTCCAGGTCTGCTTATTCCACTTGCGTCTCACAAGCCTCTGACAAACGGCTGTGGTGCAGATGTTGGAAACTCTTTCTGCAGGCAGTGTGCAACTGTGAGGGACTGAGGGTGAGCTCAACTCTCCGAAGTAAGTTGCTTTCGGACAAGGCGTTCAGCTAGCTTCTCTCGTATGGCACTTAGGATGTCGCACCTGGCTCACACAGGAAATACTAGGAAATCGCTGGGTTGAGCTTGGATGCACTAGTCTTGTGGGCCGGGACTTTCCACTTACCTCTCACAACACTTCAGGCACGCATCGGGGCTAGGCCTGTTAGGAGCGCGGTGTACGTGCAGGCAGGATGTGGGAGGGACAGTCCATAAGCCCAACTCTCGGAAGTGTGTATGCTTTGCAGGCAGATGTCTGCTAGACACTTTGATGGGAGCTAGGACCGAGCTACACTCTCATTGAACAAGGACGTTTGCAATGTCTGCATTGAGATCAGATACACTGAGGAGAATCCTGTCACTTCCACATGCTCTTCACACAACCTCTTCCGGCACCTAACATAAGGATGCTGGGACCTACGTCTACGGGCAGTCAGAATGCGGGAGGGTCCTGCCCTGAACTCAGCTCGCACAAGGAAGCACGCCTACAAGCCAGCTTTCAACTAGCTGCGTTCCTCGGGCACTGAGAACGTAACAGTGTTCTAAGCCAGGAGGTACCCAGAATACCACTCCACTGCAGCTGGAGACACCCTCCAGGTCTGCTTATTCCACTTGCGTCTCACAAGCCTCTGACAAACGGCTGTGGTGCAGATGTTGGAAACTCTTTCTGCAGGCAGTGTGCAACTGTGAGGGACTGAGGGTGAGCTCAACACTCCGAAGTAAGTTGCTTTTGGACAAGGCGTTCAGCTAGATTCTCTCGTATGGACATTAGGAT
>NW_024571041.1:0-13394 GCF_018345385.1 Vulpes lagopus | reverse complement strand
AGGGTTAGGTTTAGGGTACGGCTAAGTGTTAGGGATAGGGTTCGAGGTAGGGTACGGTTTAGGGATAGGGTACGGGTTAGGGTTATGTTTAGATTTAGGGTGAGGGATAAGGTACGGGTAAGGTTTCGGGTGAGTGTTACAGTCAGGGTTAGGGTACGGGTTAGGTTTAGGGTTAGTGTATGGCTTAGGGTTAGGTTTAGGGTTAGGGTTAGGCTACGGGTTAGTGTTAGATTAGGTTTAGGGTACGAGTTAGGTTTAGAGTTAAGGTATGTGGTAGAGTACGGGTTAGGGTTAGTGTTAGGGTTAGGGTACGGGTTATGGTACGGGTTAGGCGTAGGGTTAGGTTTTGGGTAAGGGTACGGCTAAAGTTTAGGGTTAGGGTACGGATACGGGTTAGGTTTACGGTTAGGGTACGGGTACGGGTTAGGCTTAAGGTTAGGGTTACGGTTAGGGTTAGGGTACGGGATAGGGTTAGGGTTAGAGTTTGGGTACAGGTTAGGGTTAGAGTGAGGGTTAGGGTTAGGGTTAGTGTTAGGGTTAGAGTTAGGGTTAGGTTTAGGATACGGGTTAGGGTAAGGGTAAGGTTATGGGTTAGGGTTAGGGTTAGGGTTAGAGTTAGGGTTAGGGTACAGGTTAGGGTTAGGGTTAGGGTTAGGGTACTGGTTTGGGTTAGGATTAGGAATAGAGTACGGGTTAGGTTTAGGTTTAGGGTGAGGTTTAGGATTATGGTATGGGTTAGTGTTAAGGTTAAGGTTAGGATTAGGGTTAGGGTAGGATTAGGGTGTGAGTTAGGGTTAGGGTTAGAGTTAGGGTGCGGGAACGGGTTAGGTTAGTGGTAGAGTTAGGTTTAGGGTACTGGTTAGGATACGGGTTATGGTTATGGTTAGGGTAAGGGTACAGGTTAGGGTATGGGTTAGGGTTAGGTTTAAGGTACTGGTTAGGGAATGGGATAGGGTTAGGGTTAGGGTACGGGTTAGGGTTAAGGTTAGGTTTAGGGTTAGGGTACTGGTTAGTGTTAGGGTTAGGGAAGAGTTTAGGGTTTGAGTAAGGGTTAGGGTTAGGGGACGGGCAAGGGTTAGGGAACGGGTTAGGTTTAGGATGAGTGTACGGGTAAGGGTTAGGGTTAGGGTTAGGGTTCGGTTACGGGTTAGTGTTAAGGCTGGGTACGGATTAGGGTACGGGTTAGGGTACGTGTTAGGGTTAGGGTACAGGTACCAGTTAGGGTTAGGTTTAGGTTATGGGTTAGGGTTATGGTTAGAGTTAGGGTTACGGTACTGGTTAGGGTTAGGGTTAGGGTTAGGGTACAGGTTGGGGTTAGGTTTATGGTTAGGGTTAGGGTTAGGATACGGGTTAGGGTTAGGGTTAGTGTTAGGTTTAGTGTACGGGTTAGGATTAGGTTTAGGGTTATGGTACTGGTTAGGGTTAGGGTTAGGGTACGGATTAGGGTTAGGGTTAGTGTTAGCGTTAGGGTTCGGTTACGTGTTAGTGTTTTTTTTTTAATTAATTTTTATTGGTGTTCAATTTACCAACATACAGAAAAACACCCAGTGCTCATCCCGTCAAGTGTCCACCTCAGTGCCCGTCACCCCTTCCCCTCCAACACCCGCCCTCCTCCCCTTCCACCACCCCTAGTTCGTTTCCCCGAGTTAGGAGTCTTTATGTTCTGTCTCCCTTCCTGATATTTCCCACCATTTCTTTTCCCTTCCTTTATATTCCCTTTCACTATTATTCATATTCCTCAAATGAATGAGAACATACACTGTTTGTCCTTCTCTGATTGACTTATTTCACTCAGCATCATACCCTCCAGTTCCATCCACGTTGAAGCAAATGGTGGGTATTTGTCGTTTCTAATTGCTGAGTAATATTCCATTGTATGCATAGACCACATCTTCTTTATCCATTCATCTTTCGATGGACACCGAGGCTCCTTCCACAGTTTGGCTATTGTGGCCATTGCTGATAGAAACATCGGGGTGCAGGTGTCCCGACGTTTCATTGCATCTGAATCTTTGGGGTAAATCCCCAACAGTGCAATTGCTGGGTCATAGGGCAGGTCTATTTTTAACTCTTTGAGGAACCTCCACACAGTTTTCCAGAGTGGCTGCACCAGTTCACATTCCCACCAACAGTGTAAGAGGGTTCCCTTTTCTCCGCATCCTCTCCAACATTTGTGGTTTCCTGCCTTGTTAATTTTCCCCATTCTCACTGGTGTGAGGTGGTATCTCATTGTGGTTTTGATTTGTATTTCCCTGATGGCAAGTGATGCAGAGCATTTTCTCATGTGCGTGTTGGCCATGTCCATGTCTTCCTCTGTGAGATTTCTCTTCATGTCTTTTGCCCATTTCATGATTGGATTGTTTGTTTCTTTGGTGTTGAGTTTAATAAGTTCTTTATAGATTTTGGAAACTAGCCCTTTATCTGATATGTCATTTGCAAATATCTTCTCCCATTCTGTAGGTTGTCTTTTAGTTTTGTTGACTGTATCCTTTGCTGTGCAAAAGCTTCTTATCTTGATGAAGTCCCAATAGTTCATTTTTGCTTTTGTTTCTTTTGCCTTTGTGGATGTATCTTGCAAGAAGTTACTGTGGCTGAGTTCAAAAAGGGTGTTGCCTGTGTTCTCCTCTAGGATTTTGATGGAATCTTGTCTCACATTTAGATCTTTCATCCATTTTGAGTTTATCTTTGTGTAAGGTGAAAGAGAGTGGTCCAGTTTCATTCTTCTGCATGTGGATGTCCAATTTTCCCAGCACCATTTATTGAAGAGACTGTCTTTCTTCCAATGGATAGTCTTTCCTCCTTTATCGAATATTAGATGACCGTACATTTCAGGGTCCACTTCTGGGTTCTCTATTCTGTTCCATTGATCTATGTGTCTGTTTTTGTGCCAGTACCACACTGTCTTGATGACCACAGCTTTGTAGTACAACCTGAAATCTGGCATTGTGATGCCCCCAGATATGGTTTTCTTTTTTAAAATTCCCCTGGCTATTCGGGGTCTTTTCTGATTCCACACAAATCTTAAAATAATTAGTTCTAACTCTCTGAAGAAAGTCCATGGTATTTTGATAGGGATTGCATTAAACGTATAAATTTCCCTGGGTAACATTGACATTTTTACAATATTAATTCTGCCAATCCATGAGGATGGAATATTTTTCCATCTCTTTGTGTCTTCCTCAATTTCTTTCAGAAGTGTTCTATAGTTTTTAGGGTATAGATCTTTTACCTCTTTGGTTAGGTTTATTCCTAGGTATCTTATGCTTTTGGGTGCAATTGTAAATGGGATTGACTCCTTAATTTCTCTTTCTTCAGTCTCATTGTTAGTGTATAGAAATGCCATTGATTTCTGGGCATTGATTTTGTATCCTGCCACGCTACCAAATTTCTGTATGAGTTCTAGCAATCTTGGGGTGGAGTCTTTTGGGTTTTCTATGTAGAGTATCATGTCATCGGCGAAGAGGGAGAGTTTGACTTCTTCTTTGCCAATTTGAATGCCTTTAATGTCTTTTTGTTGTCTGATTGCTGAGGCGAGGACTTCCAGAACGATGTTGAACAGCAATGGTGAGAGTGGACATACCTGTCTTGTTCCTGATCTTAGGGGAAAGGCTCCCAGTGCTTCCCCATTGAGAATGATATTTGCTGTGGGCTTTTCGTAAATGGCTTTTAAGATGTCGAGGAAAGTTCCCTCTATCCCAACACTCTGAAGGGTTTTGATCAGGAATGGATGCTGTATTTTGTCAAATGCTTTCTCTGCATCTAATGAGAGGATCATATGGTTCTTGGTTTTTCTCTTGCTGATATGATGAATCACATTGATGGTTTTACGAGTGTTGAACCAGCCTTGTGTCCCAGGGATAAATCCTACTTGGTCATGGTGAATAATTTTCTTAATGTGTTGTTGGATCCTATTGGCTAGTATCTTGTTGAGAATTTTTGCATCCATGTTCATCAGGGATATTGGTCTGTAATTCTCCTTTTTGGTGGGGTCTTTGTCTGGTTTCGGAATTAAGGTGATGCTGGCCTCATAGAACGAATTTGGAAGTACTCCATCACTTTCTATCTTTCCAAACAGCTTTAGTAGAATAGGTATGATTTCTTCTTTAAACGTTTGATAGAATTCCCCTGGGAATCCATCTGGCCCTGGACTCTTGTGTCTTGGGAGGTTTTTGATGACTGCTTCAATTTCCTCCCTGGTTATTGGCCTGTTCAGGTTTTCTATTTCTTCCTGCTCCAGTTTTGGTAGTTTGTGGCTTTCCAGGAATGCGTCCATTTCTTCTAGATTGCCTAATTTATTGGCGTACAGCTGTTCATAATATGTTTTTAAAATCGTTTGTATTTCCTTGGTGTTGGTAGTGATCTCTCCTTTCTCATTCATGATTTTATTAATTTGAGTCTTCTCTCTCTTCTTTTTAATAAGGTTGGCTAATGGTTTATCTATCTTATTAATTCTTTCAAATAACCAACTCCTGGTTCTGTTGATCTGTTCCACAATTCTTTTGGTCTTGATATCATTGAGTTCTGCTCGAATTTTAATTAACTCTCTTCTTCTGCTGGGGGTGGGGTCTATTTGTTGCTTTTTCTCTAGTTCCTTTATGTGTAAGGTGAGCTTTTGAATTTGAGATCTTTCCAGTTTTTAAATGGATGCTTGTATTGCGATGTATTTCCCCCTCAGGACTGCTTTTGCTGCATCCCAAAGATTTTGAACGGTTGTATCTTCATTCTCATTAGTTTCCATGAATCTTTTTAATTCTTCCTTAATTTCCTGGTTGACCTTTTCATCTTTTAGCAGGATGGTCCTTAACCTCCATGTGTTTGTGGTCCTTCCATACTTCTTGTTGTGATTAAGTTCTAATTTCAAGGCATTATGGTCTGAGAATATACAAGGGACTATCCCTTGTATCTTTTGGTATCGGTTCAGACCCGATTTGTGACCCAGTATGTGGTCTATTCTGGAGAAAGTTCCATGTGCACTTGAGAAGAATGTGCATTCAGTTGAGTTTGGATGTAAAGTTCTGTAGATATCTGTGAAATCCATCTGGTCCAGTGTATCATTTAAAGCTCTCGTTTCTTTGGAGATGTTGTGCTTAGAAGACCTATCCAGGGTAGAAAGAGCTAGATTGAAGTCACCAAGTATAAGTGTATTATTATCAAGGTATTTCTTGAGTTTGGTTATTAATTGGTTTAAATATTTGGCAGCTCCCACATTCGGGGCATATATATTGAGGATTGTTAAGTCCTCTTGTTGGATAGATCCTTTGAGTATGAGATAGTGTCCCTCTTCATCTCTTACTATAGTCTTTGGGGTAAATTTTAATTTATCTGATATAAGGATGGCAACCCCTGCTTTCTTTAGAGGACCATTTGAATGGTAAATGGTTCTCCAACCTTTTATTTTCAGGTTGTAGGTGTCCTTCTGTCTAAAATGAGTCTCTTGTAGACAGCAAATAGATGGGTCCTGCTTTTTTATCCAGTCTGAAACCCTGCGCCTTTTGATGGGGTCATTAAACCCATTCACGTTCAGAGTTACTATTGATAAATATGAGTTTAGTGTCATCATATCTATTCAGTCCTTGTTTTTGTGGATTGTTCCACTGAACTTCTTCTTAAAGGGGAATTTTAAGAGGCCCGCTTAAAATTTCTTGCAGAGCTGGTTTGGAGGTTACATATTCTTTCAGTTCCTGCCTGTCTTGGAAGCTCTTTATCTCTCCTTCCATTTTGAATGAAAGCCTTGCTGGATAAAGTATTCTTGGTTGCATGTTCTTTTCATTTAGGACCCTGAATATATCCTGCCAGCCCTTTCTGGCCTGCCAGGTCTCTGTGGAGAGGTCTGCTGTTACCCTAATATTCCTCCCCATAAAAGTCAGGGACTTTTTGTCTCTTGCTGCTTTAAGGATCTTCTCCTTATCTTTGCAATTTGCAAGCTTCACTATTAAATGTCGAGGTGTTGAACGGTTTTTGTTGATTTTAGGGGGGGATCTCTCTATTTCCTGGATCTGAATGCCTGTTTCCCTTCCCAGATTAGGAAAGTTTTCAGCTAGGATTTGTTCAAATACATATTCTGGCCCTCTGTCCCTTTCGGCGCCCTCAGGAACCCCAATTAAATGTAGGTTTTTCTTCCTCAGGCTGTCATTTATTTCCCTTAATCTATCCTCATGATCTTTTAATTGCTTGTCTCTTTTTTCCTCAGTTTCCCTCTTTGCCATCAACTTGTCTTCTATGTCACTCACTCGTTCTTCCACCTCGTTAACCCTCGTCGTTAGGACTTCTAGCTTGGATTGCATCTCATTTAATTGATTTTTAATTTCTGCCTGATTGGATCTAAATTCTGCAGTCATGAAGTCTCTTGAGTCCTTTATGGTTTTTTCTAGAGCCACCAGTAGCTGTAAAATAGTGCTTCTGAATTGGCTTTCTGACATTGAATTGTAATCCATATTTTGTAACTCTGTGGGAGAGTGGGCTGTTTCTGATTCTTTTTTTTGAGGTGATGTTTTCCTTCTAGTCATTTTGCTCAGTGCAGAGTGGCCAAAAACAAGTTGTATTGGGAAAAGGAGAAAAAGAGAGAGAAGGAAAGAAAAGAGAAAAAGAAAAAAGAGAAAGAAGAAAAAAAGGGGTGGGAAAGAGAAGAAAAAGAAAGAAAAAGAAAGAAAGGAGAAAAAAGAAAATAAAAGGGTGGGGTGGGGTGGGGGAAGCAATCAGAAATCAAGAAGAAAGAAAGAAAAAAAAAGCACAAAACAAAACAAAAAAAAAAAGCACGGGGGAGTATCTTCCGATTCTGTGTACTTTAATTCCCTTGACTTCCCTTGGAACTGGTCCGTCTCGCTGGTCTTCTGGGGGAGGGGCCTGCTGTGCTGATTCTCAGGTGTTAGCACTTGGGGGAGCTGCTCTGCCCCTGCCTGGTGCAGGGCTCAGTGGGGGTGTTTACCCCGTGAGGCCCCGGGAGGAAGCCACAGTGGCGGGGGAAGCTCTGGGACCCTGGAGTCATCTCCGGCAGTAACTCCGGGGCTCTCTGTCTGCAGGGCCTGGGGGCTCCCGGGCGGGGCCGCTGATCTGCTCAGTTCCAGGCAGGAGCGTCCTTGCTGTCCTGGGCCCTCCCGGCCTCTGCCTGTCCCGGGGGAGGCCGGATCCTGGGCTGTGTCCCGGCGCCCTGTGCTCCGGGGCCTGCGCTGTTGGATTCGCGCTCCTGGCCGCAGCCCCCTCCGCGGAGCCGCCGCCCAAGCCCCTCCGAGCTGTTCCCGGAGCCGCGCCGCCCCCTCTGCGCGGAGCTTCTTCCTCTGCCCGAGCCGCCGCCTCTGAGCTGTTCCCGGAGCCCCGCAGCCCCCTCCGCAGAGCCGCCGCCCGAGCCCCTCCGAGCTGCTCCGGGTCCCGCCAAGCGCTGCAGCCCTTAGGGAGCTCGGCGCACTCTCCCGGGGCGCAGTTCCTCTGTTAATGTCCCCGGGAGCCCGAGGGCATCCCCGCCTTTCTGGGGATCCTGCTCCAATTCCCCGGGAGCCCCTTTCCGCGGGGAAGGTTGGTGCAGCTCCTGCTCCTCCGGGACGGGGCTCTCCTGTCCTGGGGACACTCCCCCCGGCCTCAGCCCGGCTCCTCGCGGGGCCCCTCCCCCTTGGCGGCCTTTTGTTTCTTTATTTCTTTTCCCCGTCTTCCTACCTTGATAGAAGCGCGAACTCTTCTCACTGTAGCGTTCCAGATGGTCTCTCTTTAAATCTCAGGCCGAATTCGTGTTAGTGTTAAGGCTGGGTATGGTTTAGGTTATGGGTTAGGGTATGGGTGAGGGTTAGGGGACGGGTACGGGTAATGGTTAGGGTTAGGTTACAGGCTTTGGTTAGGGTACTGGTTAGGGTTAGGGTTAAGGTTAGGTTAGGGTACAGGTTGGGTTAGGTTTAGGGTTAGGGTTAGGGAAAATGTTAGGGTTAGGGTTAGGGTTAGGGTACGGGGTAGGGTTAATGTTAGGGTTAGGTTTAGGGTACGGCTTAGTGTTAGGGATAGGGTTAGGAGTAGGGTACGTTTTAGGGATAGGGTACGGGTTAGTGTTAGGGTTAGAGTTAGGGTTTGGGATAGGGTATGGGTAAGGGTTAGGATGAGCATACGGTAAGGGTTAGGTACGGGATAGGGTTAGGGTTAGGGTATGGCTTAGGGTTAGGGTTAGAGTTAGGGTTAGGGTACGGGTTAGGGTTAGATTAGGTTTAGGGTACAAGTTACATTTAGGGTTAAGGTATGTGGTACGGTACGGGTAAGGCTTAGTGTTATGGTTAAGGTACGGGTTATGGTATGGGTTAGGCGTAGAGTTAGGTTTTGGGTTAGGGTACAGGTAAGGTTTAGGGTTAGGGAACGGGTACAGGTTAGGTTTAGGGTTAGGGTACGGGTACGGGTTAGGGTTAAGGTTAGGGTTACGGTTAGGGTTAGGGTACGGGATAGGGTTAGGGTTAGAGTTAGGGTACTGGTTAGTGTTAGAGTTAGGGTTAGGGTTAGGGTTAGGGTTAGGGTTAGGGTTAGGATACGGGTCAGGGTAAGGGTTAGGTTACGGTTAGGGTTAAGGTTAGGGTCAGGGTAAGGGTACGGGTACGGGTTAGGGTTAGGGTACCTGTTTGGGTTAGGTTAGGGTTAGGGTTTGGGTTATGTTTAGGTTTAGGTTTCGGGTTAGGTTTATGATATGGGTTAGTGTTGGGATTAAGGTTAGGATTAGGGTTAGCGTAGGGTTTGTGTTAGAGTTAGGTTTTAGGGTAAAGGTTACAATTAGTGTGTGGGTACGTGTTAGGTTTAGGTTTAGGGTTAGGGTTAGGTTTCGGGTACCGGTTAGGATACGGGTTATGGTTAGGGTTAGTGTGAGGGTACAGGTTAGGGAATGGGTTAGGGTTAGGGTTAGGGTACGGGTTAGGGTATGGGTTAGGGTTAGCGTACTTCTTAGGTTTAGGTTTAGGGTTAGGGTACCGACTAGGTTTAGAGTTAGGGTTAGTGATAGGGTACATGTTAGGGTTAGGGTTATGGTTAGGGTACTGCTTAGTTTTAGGTTGAGGGTTATGGTACGGTTTAGGGTACGGGTTAGGGTTAGGTTTAGGGTTAGGTTTAGGGTTCGGTTTAGGGTTAGGGTTAGTTTACGGGTTAGGGTTAGGGTTATGGTTAATATTAGGGTTAGTGTATGGGTTAGGGTACGGGTTAGGTTTAGGGTACTGGTTAAGGTTAGGGTTAGGGTTAGGGTTAGGGTACGGGTTAGGTTTAGGGTTAGGGTTAGGTTTATGATTAGGGTTAGGGTTAGGGTACTGGTTATGGTTAGGGTTAGTGTTAGGGTACAGGTTAGGGTTAGGGTTAGGGTTACTTAATGGTTAGGGTTAGCGTTAGGTTTAGGATAGGGTACGGGTTAGGGTTAGGGTACGGGATAGGGTTAGGTACGGATTAGCATTAGGGTTAGCGTACGGGTACGGGATAGGGTTAGGGTTAGGGTTAGGGTTATGGTATGTGTTAGGGTTAGGGTTAGCATTAGGATACGTGTTAGGTTTAGGGTTAGGGTTAGGGTTAGGGTTAGGGATAGGTTTAGGGTTAGGGTAGGGTAAGGATACCGGTTAGGGTTAGGGTTAGGGTGAGGGTGAGGGGTAGGGTTAGGGTACGGGTTAGGGTTAGGGTATGGGTTAGTGTTAAGTTTATGGTTAGGGTACTGGTTAGGGTTAGGTTTAGGGTTAGGAAACGGATTAGGCTTAGGGTTAGGGTTAGGTTTGGGGTAGGGTATGGGTTAGGCTTAGGGTTAGGGTTAGGGTATTGGTTAGGGTTAGGGTTAGGCTTAAGTTTACGGTACAGGCTAGGGATAGGGTTAGGGTAAGGTTTAGGGTACTGGATAGGCTGTTAGTTAGGGTTAGGGTACGGTTTGGTGTTATGTTTAGGGTACATTTAGGGTTAGGGTTAAGGTACGGGTAAGGGTTAGAGTTAGGGTTATGTGTAGGATACGGGTTAGGATTAGGTAAAGGGTTAGGGTATGGGTTAGGGTACGGGTTAGGTTTAGGGTTATGGTACGGGTTTGGGTACGCTTTAGGATACGTTTAGGGATAGTGTTAGGGTTAGGGTAAGTGTTAGGGTTAGGGTTAGGGTTAGGGTGTAGTGTTAGGGTTCAGATACGTGTTAGGGTTAGGGTACAGGTTAGGGTTAGGTTTAGTGCACGGGTTAGGTTTAAGCTTCGTGTTAGTTTTAGGGCAAGGGTACGGGTTAGGGTTAGGGTACTGGTTACGGTTAAGTTACCGGTTATGGTTAGGATCAGGGTTAGTTTTACGGACGGGTTTGGTTTAGGGTTAGGTTTAGGGTTAGAGAATGGGGTAGGGTTAAGGTTACGGAATGTTTACGGGGTAAGGTTAGGGTTAGGGTTAGCGTACGGGTTAGGTTTAGGGTTATGGTACAGGTTAGGATTAGAGTTAGGGTAAGGGTTAGGGATCGGGTTAGGTTTAGGTTTAGGGTTAGGGTTAGGGTACATTTTAGGGTAGTGTACGGGTTAGGGTAAGGTTTAGGTTTTGGGTTCGGGTACGGGTTAGGGTATGCGTTAGTGTTAGGTTTAGTGTACTGGTTAGGGTTAGGGTTAGAATACGGGTTAGGGAAAGGGTTAGGGTTAGTTTTAATGTACTGTTTAGGGTTAGGGTTAGGGTTCGGTTATGGGTTAAGGTGTGGTTTCGGGTTAGGGTTAGGGTACAGCTTAGGGTTAGCTTTAGGTTAGGGTTAGGTTACGGGTCAGGGTTTGGGTCAGGGTTAGGTTAGGTTTAGGGTTAGGTTACAGGATAGGCTTAGGCGACGGGTTATGGTTAGGGTTACAGTACTGTTTAGGGGTAAGGTTAGGGTTAGGGTATGGCTGAGGTTCAGGGTTAGGGTACGGGTTAGGGTTAGGGTTAGTGTTAGGTACAGGTTAGGGTTAGAGTACGGGTTAGGGTTAGCATACGGTTTAGGGTATGGGTTAGGCGTAGGGTTAAGTTTAGGGTTATGGTTAGGGTACGGGAAAGGTTAGTGTACGGGTACGGTTTAGGGTTAGGGTTATGGTTAGGGTACAGATTAGGGTTAGGGTTAGGGTTATGGTTAGGGTACGGATTAGGGTTAGGGTTAGGGTACTGGATAGGGGTAGAGTTAGGGTTAGGGTTAGGGTATGGGTACGGGTTACAGTTGGGTTAGGTTACAGGTTACGGTTTAGGGTTAGGATACGGGTTAGGGTTAGGTTAGGTAAGGGGTTAGGGTAAGGGTTACGGTGAGGGTTATGGTTTGTGAATGTGTTGGGTTTAGGGTTAGGGTTCGGGTAAGGGTTAGGGTACGGGTTAGGATACGGGTAAGTGTTAGGTTTAGGGATAGGGTAAATGTTAACTACAGGTTAGGGGTAGGGTTAGAGTTAGGATTGGGGTTAGGGTACGGGTTAGGGTTAGTGTTAGGTTACGGGTTAGGGTTAGGTTACAGGTACGGGTTAGGGTTAGGTTTAGGGTACAGGTTAGGGTACCGGTAAGGTTAGGGTTAGGGTTAAAGTACTGAGTACGTTTAAAGTTAGTGTTAGGGTTAGTGTACGGGTTAGGGTGAGGGTTAGGGAATGGGTTAGCGTTAGGGTACAGGTTAGGGTTAAGGTTAGGGTTAGTGTTAGGAACGGGTTAGGGTTAGGGTTAGGTATAGGGTACTGGTTAGGTTTAGGGTTAGGGTTAGGGGACGGGTTAGGGTTAGGGTTATGCTTAAGGTTAGGTTTAGGGTAGGGGTTAGGGTTAGGGTTAAGTTACCGTTTAGGGTTAGGGTTAGGGTTAGGGTTATGGTTAGGGTTAAGGTTAGTGTACGGATGAGGGTTAGGTTTAGGGTTAGGGTTAGGGTACTGGTTAGGGTTAGGGTTAGGGTTAGAGAAAGGGTTAGAGTACGGGTTACGGTTAGGCTTAGGGTACGGGTTAGGGTACGGGTTAGGGTTAGGGTTTAGGGTACGGGTTAGAATTAGTGTTAGGGTTAAGGTTTGTGTACGGGTTACGTTTAGGGATAGGGTTAGGTTACGGTTTAGGTTAGGGTTAGGGTTAGGGTTAGGGTTATAGTTATGGTTAGGGTACGGGTTAGGGTTAGGTTTACAGTTAGGGTTAGGGTTAGAGTTAGGGTACTGGTTAGGGTTATGGTTAGGGTTAGTGTACGGGTAATGGTTAGGGTTATGTTTAGGGTTAGGGTTTGGGTTAGGGTACGGGTTAGGGTTAGGTTTAGGGCTGGGTATGGGTTAGGTTCAGGGTATGGGATAGGGTTAGGGTTAGGGTTAGGGTTAGGGTACGGGTTAGGGTTAGGTTTAGGTTATGGGTTAGGGTTAGGGTTAGGGTACGGTTTAGGTTTAGGGTTAGGGTTAGGGTTAGGGTACTGGTTTCATTTAGGGATAGAGTTAGCGTACGGGTTAGGTTTAGGGTTAGGTTTAGGGTACAGGTAAGGGTACAGGTTAAGTTTAGGGTTAGTGCACTGCTCAGGGTACGGGTTAGGGTAAGGGTTAGGGATCAGATTAGGGTTAGGGTTAGGGAAAGGGTACGCGTTAGTGTTAGGGTTAGTATACAGGTTAGGGTTAGGTTTAGGGTTAGGGTTAGGATACGGTTTAAGGTTAGGGTTAGTGTTAGTTTTAGGGTACGGGATAGGTTTAGGGTTAAGGTAAGGGTACGGTTTAGGGTTAAGGTTAGGGTATCAGGTAGAGTTAGGGTTAGGGTACTGGTTAGGGTTAGAGTATGGGTTAGGGTTAGGGTACGGGTTAGGGTTAGGGTCCGGGTTACGGTTAGGGTGAGTGTATGGGTTAGCAGTAGGGTTAGGGTTAGGTTTAGTTTACGGGTTAGTTTTAGGGCTGTGTACGGGTTAGGGTACGGTTTAGGGTACGGTTTAGGGTTAGGGTTAGGGTTAGGTTTAGTGTTAGGGTTAGTTTATGGGTTAGGGTTAGGTTTAGGGTTAGGGTACGGGTTAGGGTTAGGGTTAGAGTTAGGGTACGTGTTAGGGTTACAGTTAGGGTTAGGGTTAGGGTACGCCTTAGGATTAGGTTTAGGTTATGAGTTAGGGTTAGGGTTATGATTAGGGTTAGGTTTAGTGTACGGTTAAGGGTTAGGGTAGGGTTAGGGTTAGGGTACAGGTTAGGTTTAGGGTTAGGTTTAGGTTTAGGTTTAGGGTACGGGTTAGGGTACGGGTTAGGGTTAGGGTTAGGGTTAGGGTACGTGTTAGGGTTACAGTTAGGGTTAGGGTTAGGGTACGCCTTAGGGTTAGGGTTAGGTTATGAGTTAGGGTTAGGGTTAGGATTAGGGTTCGGTTTAGTGTACGGTTAAGGGTTAGGGTAGGGTTAGGGTTAGGGTACAGGTTAGGTTTAGGGTTAGGTTTAGGTTTAGTTTGGGGTACGGTTAGGGATACGGGTTAGGTTAGGGTTAGTGTAGGGTACGTTAGGGTAACCTTAGGTAGGGTTA
>NW_024571040.1:0-10748 GCF_018345385.1 Vulpes lagopus | reverse complement strand
CACTGTTACGTTTCAGTGCCCTGAGGAACCGCAGCTAGCTTGAAAGCTGGCTTGTAGGCGTGCTTCCTTGTGCGAGCTGAGTTCAGGGCAGGAACCTCCCGCATTCTGACTGCCCGTAGACGTAGGTCCCAGCATCCTTATGTTAGGTGCCGGAAGAGGTTGTGTGAAGAGCATGTGGAAGTGACAGGATTCTCCTCAGGTGTATCTGATCTCAATGCAGACATTGCAAACGTCCTTGTTCAATGAGAGTGTAGCTCGGTCCTAGCTCCCATCAAAGTGTCTAGCAGACATCTGCCTGCAAAGCATACACACTTCCGAGAGTTGGGCTTATGGACTGTCCCTCCCACATCCTGCCTGCACGTACACCGCGCTCCTAACAGGCCTAGCCCCGATGCGTGCCTGAAGTGTTGTGAGAGGTAAGTGGAAAGTCCCGGCCCACAAGACTAGTGCATCCAAGCTCAACCCAGCGATTTCCTAGTATTTCCTGTGTGAGCCAGGTGCGACATCCTAAGTGCCATACGAGAGAAGCTAGCTGAACGCCTTGTCCGAAAGCAACTTACTTCGGAGAGTTGAGCTCACCCTCAGTCCCTCACAGTTGCACACTGCCTGCAGAAAGAGTTTCCAACATCTGCACCACAGCCGTTTGTCAGAGGCTTGTGAGACGCAAGTGGAATAAGCAGACCTGGAGGGTGTCTCCAGCTGCAGTGGAGTGGTATTCTGGGTACCTCCTGGCTTAGAACACTGTTACGTTCTCAGTGCCCGAGGAACGCAGCTAGTTGAAAGCTGGCTTGTAGGCGTGCTTCCTTGTGCGAGCTGAGTTCAGGGCAGGACCCTCCCGCATTCTGACTGCCCGTAGACGTAGGTCCCAGCATCCTTATGTTAGGTGCCGGAAGAGGTTGTGTGAAGAGCATGTGGAAGTGACAGGATTCTCCTCAGGTGTATCTGATCTCAATGCAGACATTGCAAACGTCCTTGTTCAATGAGAGTGTAGCTCGGTCCTAGCTCCCATCAAAGTGTCTAGCAGACATCTGCCTGCAAAGCATACACACTTCCGAGAGTTGGGCTTATGGACTGTCCCTCCCACATCCTGCCTGCACGTACACCGCGCTCCTAACAGGCCTAGCCCCGATGCGTGCCTGAAGTGTTGTGAGAGGTAAGTGGAAAGTCCCGGCCCACAAGACTAGTGCATCCAAGCTCAACCCAGCGATTTCCTAGTATTTCCTGTGTGAGCCAGGTGCGACATCCTAAGTGCCATACGAGAGAAGCTAGCTGAACGCCTTGTCCGAAAGCAACTTACTTCGGAGAGTTGAGCTCACCCTCAGTCCCTCACAGTTGCACACTGCCTGCAGAAAGAGTTTCCAACATCTGCACCACAGCCGTTTGTCAGAGGCTTGTGAGACGCAAGTGGAATAAGCAGACCTGGAGGGTGTCTCCAGCTGCAGTGGAGTGGTATTCTGGGTACCTCCTGGCTTAGAACACTGTTACGTTCTCAGTGCCCGAGGAACGCAGCTAGTTGAAAGCTGGCTTGTAGGCGTGCTTCCTTGTGCGAGCTGAGTTCAGGGCAGGACCCTCCCGCATTCTGACTGCCCGTAGACGTAGGTCCCAGCATCCTTATGTTAGGTGCCGGAAGAGGTTGTGTGAAGAGCATGTGGAAGTGACAGGATTCTCCTCAGGTGTATCTGATCTCAATGCAGACATTGCAAACGTCCTTGTTCAATGAGAGTGTAGCTCGGTCCTAGCTCCCATCAAAGTGTCTAGCAGACATCTGCCTGCAAAGCATACACACTTCCGAGAGTTGGGCTTATGGACTGTCCCTCCCACATCCTGCCTGCACGTACACCGCGCTCCTAACAGGCCTAGCCCCGATGCGTGCCTGAAGTGTTGTGAGAGGTAAGTGGAAAGTCCCGGCCCACAAGACTAGTGCATCCAAGCTCAACCCAGCGATTTCCTAGTATTTCCTGTGTGAGCCAGGTGCGACATCCTAAGTGCCATACGAGAGAAGCTAGCTGAACGCCTTGTCCGAAAGCAACTTACTTCGGAGAGTTGAGCTCACCCTCAGTCCCTCACAGTTGCACACTGCCTGCAGAAAGAGTTTCCAACATCTGCACCACAGCCGTTTGTCAGAGGCTTGTGAGACGCAAGTGGAATAAGCAGACCTGGAGGGTGTCTCCAGCTGCAGTGGAGTGGTATTCTGGGTACCTCCTGGCTTAGAACACTGTTACGTTCTCAGTGCCCGAGGAACGCAGCTAGTTGAAAGCTGGCTTGTAGGCGTGCTTCCTTGTGCGAGCTGAGTTCAGGGCAGGACCCTCCCGCATTCTGACTGCCCGTAGACGTAGGTCCCAGCATCCTTATGTTAGGTGCCGGAAGAGGTTGTGTGAAGAGCATGTGGAAGTGACAGGATTCTCCTCAGGTGTATCTGATCTCAATGCAGACATTGCAAACGTCCTTGTTCAATGAGAGTGTAGCTCGGTCCTAGCTCCCATCAAAGTGTCTAGCAGACATCTGCCTGCAAAGCATACACACTTCCGAGAGTTGGGCTTATGGACTGTCCCTCCCACATCCTGCCTGCACGTACACCGCGCTCCTAACAGGCCTAGCCCCGATGCGTGCCTGAAGTGTTGTGAGAGGTAAGTGGAAAGTCCCGGCCCACAAGACTAGTGCATCCAAGCTCAACCCAGCGATTTCCTAGTATTTCCTGTGTGAGCCAGGTGCGACATCCTAAGTGCCATACGAGAGAAGCTAGCTGAACGCCTTGTCCGAAAGCAACTTACTTCGGAGAGTTGAGCTCACCCTCAGTCCCTCACAGTTGCACACTGCCTGCAGAAAGAGTTTCCAACATCTGCACCACAGCCGTTTGTCAGAGGCTTGTGAGACGCAAGTGGAATAAGCAGACCTGGAGGGTGTCTCCAGCTGCAGTGGAGTGGTATTCTGGGTACCTCCTGGCTTAGAACACTGTTACGTTCTCAGTGCCCGAGGAACGCAGCTAGTTGAAAGCTGGCTTGTAGGCGTGCTTCCTTGTGCGAGCTGAGTTCAGGGCAGGACCCTCCCGCATTCTGACTGCCCGTAGACGTAGGTCCCAGCATCCTTATGTTAGGTGCCGGAAGAGGTTGTGTGAAGAGCATGTGGAAGTGACAGGATTCTCCTCAGGTGTATCTGATCTCAATGCAGACATTGCAAACGTCCTTGTTCAATGAGAGTGTAGCTCGGTCCTAGCTCCCATCAAAGTGTCTAGCAGACATCTGCCTGCAAAGCATACACACTTCCGAGAGTTGGGCTTATGGACTGTCCCTCCCACATCCTGCCTGCACGTACACCGCGCTCCTAACAGGCCTAGCCCCGATGCGTGCCTGAAGTGTTGTGAGAGGTAAGTGGAAAGTCCCGGCCCACAAGACTAGTGCATCCAAGCTCAACCCAGCGATTTCCTAGTATTTCCTGTGTGAGCCAGGTGCGACATCCTAAGTGCCATACGAGAGAAGCTAGCTGAACGCCTTGTCCGAAAGCAACTTACTTCGGAGAGTTGAGCTCACCCTCAGTCCCTCACAGTTGCACACTGCCTGCAGAAAGAGTTTCCAACATCTGCACCACAGCCGTTTGTCAGAGGCTTGTGAGACGCAAGTGGAATAAGCAGACCTGGAGGGTGTCTCCAGCTGCAGTGGAGTGGTATTCTGGGTACCTCCTGGCTTAGAACACTGTTACGTTCTCAGTGCCCGAGGAACGCAGCTAGTTGAAAGCTGGCTTGTAGGCGTGCTTCCTTGTGCGAGCTGAGTTCAGGGCAGGACCCTCCCGCATTCTGACTGCCCGTAGACGTAGGTCCCAGCATCCTTATGTTAGGTGCCGGAAGAGGTTGTGTGAAGAGCATGTGGAAGTGACAGGATTCTCCTCAGGTGTATCTGATCTCAATGCAGACATTGCAAACGTCCTTGTTCAATGAGAGTGTAGCTCGGTCCTAGCTCCCATCAAAGTGTCTAGCAGACATCTGCCTGCAAAGCATACACACTTCCGAGAGTTGGGCTTATGGACTGTCCCTCCCACATCCTGCCTGCACGTACACCGCGCTCCTAACAGGCCTAGCCCCGATGCGTGCCTGAAGTGTTGTGAGAGGTAAGTGGAAAGTCCCGGCCCACAAGACTAGTGCATCCAAGCTCAACCCAGCGATTTCCTAGTATTTCCTGTGTGAGCCAGGTGCGACATCCTAAGTGCCATACGAGAGAAGCTAGCTGAACGCCTTGTCCGAAAGCAACTTACTTCGGAGAGTTGAGCTCACCCTCAGTCCCTCACAGTTGCACACTGCCTGCAGAAAGAGTTTCCAACATCTGCACCACAGCCGTTTGTCAGAGGCTTGTGAGACGCAAGTGGAATAAGCAGACCTGGAGGGTGTCTCCAGCTGCAGTGGAGTGGTATTCTGGGTACCTCCTGGCTTAGAACACTGTTACGTTCTCAGTGCCCGAGGAACGCAGCTAGTTGAAAGCTGGCTTGTAGGCGTGCTTCCTTGTGCGAGCTGAGTTCAGGGCAGGACCCTCCCGCATTCTGACTGCCCGTAGACGTAGGTCCCAGCATCCTTATGTTAGGTGCCGGAAGAGGTTGTGTGAAGAGCATGTGGAAGTGACAGGATTCTCCTCAGGTGTATCTGATCTCAATGCAGACATTGCAAACGTCCTTGTTCAATGAGAGTGTAGCTCGGTCCTAGCTCCCATCAAAGTGTCTAGCAGACATCTGCCTGCAAAGCATACACACTTCCGAGAGTTGGGCTTATGGACTGTCCCTCCCACATCCTGCCTGCACGTACACCGCGCTCCTAACAGGCCTAGCCCCGATGCGTGCCTGAAGTGTTGTGAGAGGTAAGTGGAAAGTCCCGGCCCACAAGACTAGTGCATCCAAGCTCAACCCAGCGATTTCCTAGTATTTCCTGTGTGAGCCAGGTGCGACATCCTAAGTGCCATACGAGAGAAGCTAGCTGAACGCCTTGTCCGAAAGCAACTTACTTCGGAGAGTTGAGCTCACCCTCAGTCCCTCACAGTTGCACACTGCCTGCAGAAAGAGTTTCCAACATCTGCACCACAGCCGTTTGTCAGAGGCTTGTGAGACGCAAGTGGAATAAGCAGACCTGGAGGGTGTCTCCAGCTGCAGTGGAGTGGTATTCTGGGTACCTCCTGGCTTAGAACACTGTTACGTTCTCAGTGCCCGAGGAACGCAGCTAGTTGAAAGCTGGCTTGTAGGCGTGCTTCCTTGTGCGAGCTGAGTTCAGGGCAGGACCCTCCCGCATTCTGACTGCCCGTAGACGTAGGTCCCAGCATCCTTATGTTAGGTGCCGGAAGAGGTTGTGTGAAGAGCATGTGGAAGTGACAGGATTCTCCTCAGGTGTATCTGATCTCAATGCAGACATTGCAAACGTCCTTGTTCAATGAGAGTGTAGCTCGGTCCTAGCTCCCATCAAAGTGTCTAGCAGACATCTGCCTGCAAAGCATACACACTTCCGAGAGTTGGGCTTATGGACTGTCCCTCCCACATCCTGCCTGCACGTACACCGCGCTCCTAACAGGCCTAGCCCCGATGCGTGCCTGAAGTGTTGTGAGAGGTAAGTGGAAAGTCCCGGCCCACAAGACTAGTGCATCCAAGCTCAACCCAGCGATTTCCTAGTATTTCCTGTGTGAGCCAGGTGCGACATCCTAAGTGCCATACGAGAGAAGCTAGCTGAACGCCTTGTCCGAAAGCAACTTACTTCGGAGAGTTGAGCTCACCCTCAGTCCCTCACAGTTGCACACTGCCTGCAGAAAGAGTTTCCAACATCTGCACCACAGCCGTTTGTCAGAGGCTTGTGAGACGCAAGTGGAATAAGCAGACCTGGAGGGTGTCTCCAGCTGCAGTGGAGTGGTATTCTGGGTACCTCCTGGCTTAGAACACTGTTACGTTCTCAGTGCCCGAGGAACGCAGCTAGTTGAAAGCTGGCTTGTAGGCGTGCTTCCTTGTGCGAGCTGAGTTCAGGGCAGGACCCTCCCGCATTCTGACTGCCCGTAGACGTAGGTCCCAGCATCCTTATGTTAGGTGCCGGAAGAGGTTGTGTGAAGAGCATGTGGAAGTGACAGGATTCTCCTCAGGTGTATCTGATCTCAATGCAGACATTGCAAACGTCCTTGTTCAATGAGAGTGTAGCTCGGTCCTAGCTCCCATCAAAGTGTCTAGCAGACATCTGCCTGCAAAGCATACACACTTCCGAGAGTTGGGCTTATGGACTGTCCCTCCCACATCCTGCCTGCACGTACACCGCGCTCCTAACAGGCCTAGCCCCGATGCGTGCCTGAAGTGTTGTGAGAGGTAAGTGGAAAGTCCCGGCCCACAAGACTAGTGCATCCAAGCTCAACCCAGCGATTTCCTAGTATTTCCTGTGTGAGCCAGGTGCGACATCCTAAGTGCCATACGAGAGAAGCTAGCTGAACGCCTTGTCCGAAAGCAACTTACTTCGGAGAGTTGAGCTCACCCTCAGTCCCTCACAGTTGCACACTGCCTGCAGAAAGAGTTTCCAACATCTGCACCACAGCCGTTTGTCAGAGGCTTGTGAGACGCAAGTGGAATAAGCAGACCTGGAGGGTGTCTCCAGCTGCAGTGGAGTGGTATTCTGGGTACCTCCTGGCTTAGAACACTGTTACGTTCTCAGTGCCCGAGGAACGCAGCTAGTTGAAAGCTGGCTTGTAGGCGTGCTTCCTTGTGCGAGCTGAGTTCAGGGCAGGACCCTCCCGCATTCTGACTGCCCGTAGACGTAGGTCCCAGCATCCTTATGTTAGGTGCCGGAAGAGGTTGTGTGAAGAGCATGTGGAAGTGACAGGATTCTCCTCAGGTGTATCTGATCTCAATGCAGACATTGCAAACGTCCTTGTTCAATGAGAGTGTAGCTCGGTCCTAGCTCCCATCAAAGTGTCTAGCAGACATCTGCCTGCAAAGCATACACACTTCCGAGAGTTGGGCTTATGGACTGTCCCTCCCACATCCTGCCTGCACGTACACCGCGCTCCTAACAGGCCTAGCCCCGATGCGTGCCTGAAGTGTTGTGAGAGGTAAGTGGAAAGTCCCGGCCCACAAGACTAGTGCATCCAAGCTCAACCCAGCGATTTCCTAGTATTTCCTGTGTGAGCCAGGTGCGACATCCTAAGTGCCATACGAGAGAAGCTAGCTGAACGCCTTGTCCGAAAGCAACTTACTTCGGAGAGTTGAGCTCACCCTCAGTCCCTCACAGTTGCACACTGCCTGCAGAAAGAGTTTCCAACATCTGCACCACAGCCGTTTGTCAGAGGCTTGTGAGACGCAAGTGGAATAAGCAGACCTGGAGGGTGTCTCCAGCTGCAGTGGAGTGGTATTCTGGGTACCTCCTGGCTTAGAACACTGTTACGTTCTCAGTGCCCGAGGAACGCAGCTAGTTGAAAGCTGGCTTGTAGGCGTGCTTCCTTGTGCGAGCTGAGTTCAGGGCAGGACCCTCCCGCATTCTGACTGCCCGTAGACGTAGGTCCCAGCATCCTTATGTTAGGTGCCGGAAGAGGTTGTGTGAAGAGCATGTGGAAGTGACAGGATTCTCCTCAGGTGTATCTGATCTCAATGCAGACATTGCAAACGTCCTTGTTCAATGAGAGTGTAGCTCGGTCCTAGCTCCCATCAAAGTGTCTAGCAGACATCTGCCTGCAAAGCATACACACTTCCGAGAGTTGGGCTTATGGACTGTCCCTCCCACATCCTGCCTGCACGTACACCGCGCTCCTAACAGGCCTAGCCCCGATGCGTGCCTGAAGTGTTGTGAGAGGTAAGTGGAAAGTCCCGGCCCACAAGACTAGTGCATCCAAGCTCAACCCAGCGATTTCCTAGTATTTCCTGTGTGAGCCAGGTGCGACATCCTAAGTGCCATACGAGAGAAGCTAGCTGAACGCCTTGTCCGAAAGCAACTTACTTCGGAGAGTTGAGCTCACCCTCAGTCCCTCACAGTTGCACACTGCCTGCAGAAAGAGTTTCCAACATCTGCACCACAGCCGTTTGTCAGAGGCTTGTGAGACGCAAGTGGAATAAGCAGACCTGGAGGGTGTCTCCAGCTGCAGTGGAGTGGTATTCTGGGTACCTCCTGGCTTAGAACACTGTTACGTTCTCAGTGCCCGAGGAACGCAGCTAGTTGAAAGCTGGCTTGTAGGCGTGCTTCCTTGTGCGAGCTGAGTTCAGGGCAGGACCCTCCCGCATGACTGCCCGTAGACGTAGGTCCCAGCATCCTTATGTTAGGTGCCGGAAGAGGTTGTGTGAAGAGCATGTGGAAGTGACAGGATTCTCCTCAGGTGTATCTGATCTCAATGCAGACATTGCAAACGTCCTTGTTCAATGAGAGTGTAGCTCGGTCCTAGCTCCCATCAAAGTGTCTAGCAGACATCTGCCTGCAAAGCATACACACTTCCGAGAGTTGGGCTTATGGACTGTCCCTCCCACATCCTGCCTGCACGTACACCGCGCTCCTAACAGGCCTAGCCCCGATGCGTGCCTGAAGTGTTGTGAGAGGTAAGTGGAAAGTCCCGGCCACAAGACTAGTGCATCCAAGCTCAACCCAGCGATTTCCTAGTATTTCCTGTGTGAGCCAGGTGCGACATCCTAAGTGCCATACGAGAGAAGCTAGCTGAACGCCTTGTCCGAAAGCAACTTACTTCGGAGAGTTGAGCTCACCCTCAGTCCCTCACAGTTGCACACTGCCTGCAGAAAGAGTTTCCAACATCTGCACCACAGCCGTTTGTCAGAGGCTTGTGAGACGCAAGTGGAATAAGCAGACCTGGAGGGTGTCTCCAGCTGCAGTGGAGTGGTATTCTGGGTACCTCCTGGCTTAGAAACACTGTTACGTTCTCAGTGCCGAGGAACGCAGCTAGTTGAAAGCTGGCTTGTAGGCGTGCTTCCTTGTGCGAGCTGAGTTCAGGGCAGGACCCTCCCGCATTCTGACTGCCCGTAGACGTAGGTCCCAGCATCCTTATGTTAGGTGCCGGAAGAGGTTGTGTGAGAGCATGTGGAAGTGACAGGATTCTCCTCAGGTGTATCTGATCTCAATACAGACATTGCAAACGTCCTTGTTCAATGAGAGTGTAGCTCGGTCCTAGCTCCCATCAAAGTGTCTAGCAGACATCTGCCTGCAAAGCATACACACTTCCGAGAGTTGAGGCTTATGGACTGTCCCTCCCACATCCTGCCTGCACGTACACCGCGCTCCTAACAGCCTAGCCCCGATGCGTGCCTGAAGTGTTGTGAGAGGTAACGTGAAGTCTGGCACCTCAACACTAGAGCATCAATCTCAACCAGCGAATTCATAGTATTCCCTGTGAGCCAAGTGCTGCATCTAAGTGCCAGACGAGAGAAGCCTAGCTGAACGCCTTGTCCAAAAGCAAACTTACGTCGGAAAGTTGAGCTCACCCCTCAGTCCCTCACAGTTGTACACTGCCTGCAGAACGAGTTCCAACAGTGCACCCTGAGCCGTTTTTCAGAGCGCTCTGTGAGACGCAAGTGAGAATAAGCAGACCTGGATTGGTGTCTCCAGGCTGCAGTGGAGTGGTATTCTGGAAACCTCCTGCATAGAATACTGCTACTTTCTCAGTGCCCTAGAACGCAAGCTAAGTCTGAAAGCTGGCTTGTAGGCAAGCTTCCTTGCTGCGAGCTGAGAGTCAGCCAGGACCCTCCCGCATCTGACTGCCAGTAGACATAGGTCCCAGCATCCTTATGTTAGGCGCTGGAAGAGGTTGCTGATGACAGCATGTGGAAGTGACAGGATGTGCTCAAGTGAATCTGAGTCCAACCAGACATTGCAAACGTCCTTGTTCAATGAGAGTGTAGCACAAGACTAGTGCATCCAGGCTCAATCCAGCGAATTCCTAGTATTTCCTGTGTGAGCCAAGTGCTGCATGAAGGAGTGAGAAAAAGTTGTGTGAGGGAAAGAGCCTAGAGTTCTAAGGGCACTGTGTAGAATAAGCTTGCCTTCCATACACCTGATCAAAATCTCGTTTGGGATTGGTTTATTTTATTAAGACAACTGTTAACACCATGTCTCAGAGGTGGTAGCAGTGAAAACTAGCCCTTCTACTCTGTTTGACCTGTGCAGGAGAGTGGTTCCCACCCCCACCCACCCACCCCCCGCCATGTCACAAGCCCAGTACATCATGCCATCTTACTTTGGCTCAGTATGTATTAGGTTGAGAAGACTGAGGAAATAGACTTCAAGAAAGGCCACTCTGCTTAGGCTATTTGATGCTCACTCTGATATGAGCTGATAAAGATTAGGCCTTCAGTTTGGTTATAACACAAATCAGAGAAGGGCAGAAATCACAGTGAATGATAGAATCAAGATTCATAGAAGTCTTGTCATAGCTGGAGCAATGGAAAATTCTAACAAGCGGAAATTTAATAGAGATAAACCAACTCTTCACACATGCCCTCTACGTAGCAGGTGAAGGGTCTTGCCTTAGTAGCAGATTGTTTGAAATGACTTAGGAGATTTAGTTCACAATATGCTGAAGCAATGTCACAGTGACTGTGACATAAACTTGTGAACTGGGGATGCCTGGGGCTCAGCGGGTTTAGCACCTGCCTTCAGCCCGGGGCATGATCCTGGAGACCCAGGATCGAGTCCACGTTGGGCTCCCTGCGTGGAGCCTGCTTCTCCTCTGCCTGTGTCTCTGCCTCTCTCCTCTCTCTCTCTCTCTCTTCTCTCTCTCTCTCTCTCGTCTCTCATGAATAAACAAATAAAATCTTTA
>NW_024571039.1:0-16625 GCF_018345385.1 Vulpes lagopus | reverse complement strand
ACTGAATCGAAAATAATCAAATCGAATCGAAAATAATCGAATCGAATCGAATAGAAAATAATCACATCGAAACGAAAATAATAGGATAGAATCAAAAGTAATCAAATCGAATAAAAAATAATCGAGAAATCGAAATGAAAATAATTGAATCAAAACAAAAATAATTAATCGAAAACGGATAATAAATCAAATTGAAACGACACAAATCGAATCGAAACAGAAAAATCAAATCGAAACAAAAAAAAAATGAATCAAACAAAATCATCGAAATTGAATAGCATTGAACCGGAAAAAATAGAATCGAAACGAAAAAATAAAATAATCGAAACAATAATAATGAATCAAAACGAAATAATTTTTGAATCAAAGAAAAAAAAAAGTAGAAGCGAAAAATCGATATGAATCATAAAATAATCAAATCGTATCGAAAATAATCATATAATCGAATAAAAAATATCAAATAGAAACGAAAATAATCTAGGAATGAAACGATAAAAGTCAAATCAAAATGATAATAAATCGAACTGAAAAACGAAAAATAATCAAATCGAAAAAAGAACATATTGAATCGGAATCGAAAAAAATCAATTCGAATCGAAAATAATCAATCGAAACACGTAAAATCCGAATGAATCGAAAAAATTCGAATCGATTCGAAAATAGACAATCTGAAATGAAAATAATCGAAGATCGAATCGAAAAAATTCGAATCGAAAAGAAACGAATTGAATCGAATCGAAAAAAATCAAAAGCGCATCGAAAAAAATCAAATCGTATAGAAAAATAATCGAATCCGAAACGAAAATAATTCAATTGAAATGAACAATCAATCGAAACCAAACTAATTCAAATCGACGATGAAATAATCGAATTGAAACGAAAATTAATCCAAATCGAAACTAAACTAATCGAATCAAATGAGAAAAAAATCAAATCGAATAGAAAATAATCGAATCGAAATGAAAATAAATCAAGGTAGAAGCGAAAATAATTAAATGGGAATCAAAAATAATCGAATCGATATGAAAATAATCAAATCAAAACGAAAATACTCGAATCGAAACAAAAAAAAAATCAAATCGAAACGAAAAAAATCGAATCGAAATGAAAATAATCGAATCAAAATGAAAAATATCCACAAATCGAATCGAAAAAGTTCGAATCGAAAAGAAACGAATTGAATCGAATCGAAAAGATCGAATCGGAAAATAATCAAATCGAAACGAGAAAAATCTAATCGATCGAAAATAGTAGAATCGAATCGAAAAAACAAATTCAAAATGAAAATAATTCGGGTTCCTGGGTGGCGCAGCGTTTGGCGGCCTGCTTTGGCCCGGGCGCGATCCTGGAGACCCGGGATCGATCCCACATCGGGCTACCGGTTGCATGGAGCCCTGCTCTCCCTCTGCCTGAGTATCTGCTCTCTCTCTCTCTGTGCTATCATAAATAAATAAAAATTTAAAAAGAAGAAAATTTATAAGCTAAACTATGCTAAATTTAAAAAAAAAATGAAAATTATCGAATCGAATCGAATAAAATTTGAATCGAAAAAGACAACGAATTGAATTGAATCGAAAAAAAAAATCAATCGAATCGAAAATAATCAAATCGAAACGAAAATAAGCGAAAAGAAAATAATCGAATTGAAACCAAAATAATCAAAATCAACATGAAAAATAATTGAATCGAAAATAAATAAATGATAGTAAATAATCTATTAATCGAAACAAAAATAAGTTGAACAAAATTAATCGAATCGAACCAAAATAAATCGACTCAAATCGAAACGAAAATAATTATTCGAAAAGGAAAATAATCGAATTGAAACCCCAATATAGTCAAATCGACATGAAAAAAAATCAAATTCGAATCAAAAATAATCAAATCGAAACTAAAAAAATCGATTCGTATTCGAAAATAATCAATCGAATCGAAAATAATTGAATCGAAACAAAAATAATCAAATGAATCGAAAATAATCAAACAACAGCGGAAATATAAATCAATCGAAATGAAAATAATCGACGAACCAACATAATCAAATGACATGAAAATCATGAATCGAATCGAAGTAATTCAAATAGAAAACTAAAATAATCGAATCGGATATAGAAAATGATCAATCGATTAGAAAAATCAATCAAACGAAAATAACTCGAATCGAAACCAAAATGTCAAATCGACATGAAAATCCCAACCGAAAATGCTGTGAAGTGAACCGTACAGTCAGTCAGGCTGCGGGAGGACAGGCCATGAGCCTCAACTCTCAGACGTGTGTGAGCCTGTGCAGGGCCGACGTGTGCTAGACACTTACTGATGGGAGCTAGGATCCGAGCTACACTCTCATTGAGAAGGACGTTTAGCAATCTCTGTATTGAATCAGATACACGAAGTTGAGTTCCTGTCGCTTCCACATGCTTTTCACAAACCCTCTTCCGGCACCTCACATAAATAAATAATCTTTAAAAAAAAAATGAAACAAGGTGTTCTTGATGTGCTCATTAGTTTTAATTTAAACATGAATCAAGCGTCCTTTTGGCTCGGGACCATGCAGGATTATATGTATTCAACTTATAAACATTACCACTGATGTTGACGTGTAATATTACAATAGAAGGAGAGCTAAAGAGAAAAAAATTGTGATTTAACAAGAATGAAAGGGGATCCCTGGGTGGCGCAGTGGTTTCGCACCTGCCTTTGGCCCAGGGCGCAATCCCAGGAGACTCGGTGATTCGAATCAGTGGTGAGTTCCAGGTGCGGGGCCTGCTTCGCCCTCTGCTATGGTTTGCCTCTCTCTCTCTCTCTCTCTCTCTCTCTCTTCTTGTGTGATATCATAAAAAAATAAAAATAAAAAAATAATAAAAATAATAAAAAAAATTTTACAATGAGAACAGGCAAGAGTAGTTACAAAGAAGAAAAAAAAAGTAACAATACAAACCCAAAGTGATTGTACTATAAATATATTGAAGATCTTTATTACCAGCAATATTGTAAATGTTAATATTAGCCTAAAAAGTATTAGGTCTAATAAAGATGAACTTTATTGGGGTTAGCTCATCAAATACTTAGAATAGAAGATGTCAAACCTATGTTAAGCGACCCCCCAAAAGGCCCAAATATCTGATTATTAAAATGTTTAAAAATATGTCCCTATCCCGTACCTTCTCAATGTGAAGATCTTTTTATTTTTAAAATTTAATAAAAAGCCCCCAATAGAAAGAAATTTTTAGTATAAAATAAAATTTTTTTCCCTCATTTTGGTAAGGAAATTTAATTTAAATGAAAACTGGGGGAATTATAATGTAAATTTTTTTTTCCCCTTTTCTTTTTCTTTTCTTTATGAACTTTTTGGTAGTTTCATTTTTAAAAAAGGATTTTTTAACAGTTTTTTGTTTTTCTCTAAAGGAACCCTTAAAAAAAAAAAAAAAGGACCCAAAAAGGGTTTTGAAAAGAATTTTTTTCTGTCAAAGTTCCAAAAAAAAAATTAAATGTTACTTGGCCCTTCACTAAAAACCCATTCTCACTAAAACAAATGTTCCGCTGTAAATATTAAAATCTTTTTTTTAAACCCCTTTTTTTTGGATTAAAAAAAAATTTAAAAAAATTTTTAAAATTTTCTTAATAAATTATCTAGCAAAAAGCCCCAAGGAAAATTTCCCAAATTTTTAATACGGTTTTATTTAAAAATACATTTTTCTTTATTTTCCCAATGTTTTTAAAAATTAAAAAAGTTCTATATGCTTTTTTATTTTTTCTTATTTAATCCTAAATTTCCCCTTTTTGGAAAAAAAATTATAAGATTTTTTTTAAAAAATAAGGAAAAAGCCGGGAAAATAAAAAATTTTGTCAGTTAAACCCTGTCCATTCTTTTATTTGTTTCTCTTTTAATTTTAATTATTGTTTTTAAATTTATTGGATTTTTTTTTTTGAAAATGTTTTAATTTCCCTTTTAAAACAAATTTATGGAAAATAAAAAATTTTATTTTGTTTTTCAATAAAAAGGGTTTTTTTTTAAAGTAAAACATAAAAAGGCCCCAAAAAGGGCAGAATTCTGTGGCTAATTTGAATAATGAAAGGATGTACTTAAGAGTAGGTTAGGGGTTTAAATGATATCCCAAACCTTTTACTTTTTAATTTTTTTGTTTTTCTATTTTCTTTTTCCGATTTTTCCCAAGTTTTGTGGGGAAAATTAAGAAAAATTTTTAGGGAAACCTCAAAAGCCCTTTTAATTTCCCTAGTTTAAATTTTTCCCCCAAAATTTTGGAAGGCCCCCTGAAACCCCGGGGGTTTCCCCCAAAACAAAAGAACATTGAGGAAATTACTATGGTTTTTATAACTTGTAAAAATTTATTTTTTTATTTTCCCCAAATAAACAAAACCTGGAAAATTAACTGAATCGGTCCCTATGGGAAATTTTGGGGGAAAATTTCCAAAACCCCCCCGGGGAAATCCCAACGAAACAAACAAAAAAAGAAGAAATGAAAAAAAAGGGAAGAAAGAAAAAAGAATAAAAAAAAGAAAAAAAAATAAAAAAAGAATAAAGAAAAAAAGAAAAAAGAAGAAAAAGAAAGGAGGAAAAAGGGAAAAGAAGTTTTTAATTTAGAAAAAAAAGAATTGGAGAAAAATTTTTTTAAAAGTGAAAAAAACCCATTTTTTTGTTTCCAAAAATTTAAATACTTTTAGAGGAAAAAGATAAATTTATTCATGTTTTGGATTTTATTTTTCAGTTGTGTTTAAAATTAAGGGGCTACATTTTTTGCCCATTCCAAAATTTTTTAAGGTTGTCTAAAAATAGAAATGAGTTTTTCTAGGCTTTTTTTCTCTTTAAATTTTGGATGGGTTTGGTTTTTCAAATTTTCCTTTCGGGGTTTTTCCCCTTTTTTGGGGGGCCCCGGGGTGGTTTTTCCCTTTTTAAAAGATTTTCTTTTTATTTAAAAAAAAAAAAAAAAGGAGAAGAGGCCCAAAAAACTTTTTTGGGGAAGGAAAGAAAAAACCGGGGCCCGGGGAGGGGAGAAGAAAACCCCCTCGAGGAGGGGGGAATTGTGGGGGGTTTCCATTCTGGAATCGGATAAAGCCCTTTGGGGGGAAAGGCGGGGTTAACAAACGGGAAAAACCCAGGCCTTGCCAAATATTATTTTCTCTGGTATTTAGATTGATTTGTAAATGGAAAAAACCCCTGATAATTGCAAAAGGGGTTTACAACCCGAGTTTACCCCCTCTTTAAATTTTGGAATACTTTAAAAGTCGAAAAGGTTTTCAAAACAACCCAAATGCTGCCCCTAAATGCCCTCCTCTTTAGAAATGTCCAATTTTTTCCCCATTTATTATGTTTGTTTAGCATTATTTTTTTTCCTTTCAGTAAGAATTTTTATAAATTTTTTATTTTGGGGGGAAAGGGTTTTATTTAACCTTTTATTTTAAAAATAAAATTTGGGGTTTTCAGCCAAAATTTTTTTAATTTTTTGATATTTAAATTTTCCCCCGGATATTTTTTTTAACCCTTATTTTTTCTGTATAATACATAAACTTTTTTTTTTAAAATGTTAGTTTTAAAAAAATTATGCTAAAAATTTCTTTTATTTTCCTTTTTGGTTTTTCCCAACCCTTCTGTCAATTTTTGGCCCCCCCCTTCCAAACCCCCAAAAGCCTCGGGCTAGGGCCCTGCTGATTATTTTCTAAATTTACTCTTAGGTATAAAGGGATTTGGGAGTCTTTTCGGGGCAGGTTGATGAAAATTTTGGGTTTTAACCTTGCTCCCTGGGAGCTATTTTTTTGGTTTCTCCTCTTTTTTCCTTACTTAGGACCCTTTTTCCCAAATAGCCCAAAGGGGAAAAAAAAATCTTGCTGGACTGATGCTGTGATCTAGAAATTATTCCCCATTTAAACCTTTCAGGGAACCAAAACTTGAAGATACCAAAATCTCCCCAAATTTGCTCCCCCCCCTTTAATGATTTAAATTTTAAGACCCCTTTTTTTCCAAAAAATGACCAACCTATACTTAAGGGCTTTTTTCCCCGGGCCCATTTCCTAACCCCCAAAATTGAATTTTATTTTCCCTTTTCCCCTCAATGGGGGAAAGGGCCTGGCTTCTTTAAAAGATGGAGAGGGTTTTTCCTAGTCAGTGGGGGGGGAATTTTAAAGGGGAAAAATTTAAACAAAAAACCTAAAACGGGTTGCCCCTTTTTTTTTTCCCCTTTAAATAGCCTGCCGGAGAAACAGATGTCTTTAATTTTTTTAAAACCCCTTTAAATTAATATTGTACACTCTCAGTTATTTAGATTAAAAAAACATGGTAAGTTTTTAAAAATTTAAAAATGTGCCCAAAATTTAAATAAATTAGATAAACCCAGACAAATTTGGGCAAGGTGGGCCCAGTGGGTGAAGATTTTTTTTTCCCAAAAACCCCCAAAAAAAAAACCATTTAAAGTTGCTTTTGGGTTTCAGGATTTGAGCCCCCCAAAAGGTATTGTGCACAACTCAAAAGCCCCATTCTACGCCTTGCTTTGCTTTTTAACAAACTGGGGAAAAAGCCAAAGTTTTATGATCTAAAGAACAAAACAATTTTTCCGTGGGTTTGGTTTAAAACCTGTGCTTTTTTATTCCCCCTTTAAAAAACGGTCTTTTTTGGATTTTGGATGGAGAAAGATGCAGTGCCCTAAATTTTTGGGGGAGGGAAAGCCCAACTTTTGGTTTTTCTAATAAGGGTAACATAACCTTTAAAGTCACAAAATGTTTTGTTGTTAAATTTTTCCCTTTTTGATTTTGTTTACCCATTTCAAAAAATCAAAGAAAAAGCCAAAAATAAAAAGGAAATTGAATTCAGCTAAATTAATGAAAAAAGTTTTACAACCAAAAATTAAAATTTGGCTTTTTCTTTTAAATTTGCAAAAGATTTAAAATTTTTCATGTTTAATTTTGCTTCTTTTTTTTTAAAAACCAAAAAAAATTTTTCATTTCCCACGTTACTTCAAACTTGATCTTTAGTGGGGAAATTTTTAATTTTAAACGGGCGTTGGTAAAAACATGTCTTTATTTAAAGTAAAAGTGTTTAGAGTTTAAGGAAAATAAAAGAATTAATCATTGGGGCCCAAAAAATGTTTTTGAAAATTTGGTTTGGGTTTGGTTCCCTACATTTTTAAAAGAATTTTCCTCTAAATTAAATTTAAAAATGTTATATCCCGAAAAATTTAAGTATGTAAAAAAAAAATTTTTTGAAAAACCCCAAAGGGATCGAGTGTAATTTATTAAACCAAATTTGGGGACCCCAACAAACCGGGTTTGAAGTTTCTGCATCTTGGTGTTTTAATTTCCCCTTTATTAAAAAATTAATTAAATTTAAATTGTTCAATAAAAAAAGGAGGAAATAATTTTGTCTTTTTTTTTTAAACAATTTTAACATTTAATTTTAAATTGGGGGGAAAATTCCCCATTTTAAATTTCCCCATAGAAAATTTTCCCTGAGAAAATTGTTTGCCAATATGGTAATTTTAACCCGGTTTTTTAAAAAATTTCTTGTTTTGAAAAAAAGAAATTAAAAAAAACCATTTTTCCTAACAAATATATTTTATATATATAAAATTATAAAAGATATTTATATATTATATATATAGTAAGATTTCCCTTTTTAGATGAATTACTTAAAATTCACCCAAGGGCAGAATTTGTTTTTTTTTTTGGTTTTAAAAAAAATTTGGCCCCACCGGGAAAAATATTAAAAAATTTTAATCTTTAAAACCCAAAAAATTTGTTTTCTTTTAAAATTTTTTGTAGGGGTAAACCAAAGGGGCCCCACATTTACTCCTTGACTTTTTTTGTTTTGTTATTTTAAAACTTCTCTGTTAGTTTTTGCTTGCATTTTTCCCAATAAAAAATTTTAAATAAATAATATAAATTTTCCAAAATAGTTTTTTAATTATGCTACCCAATTTTTTATGTGGAGTGTTTAGTCAAAAATTTTTGGGGTTTTTTTTTTAAAAATTTTTTTAAATTTAAATTTATTCATGAGAGAAAAAAAGAGGAGAGGGGAGAGAGGAAAAAGAGGACAGAGACATAAGCAGATGGAGAGCGGGCCCAAAATTTGGTAATCAATCCGGGGGTTTGGGGGATAATTTTTTAAAAGAAAAAGGGGCAGAGTTTTTTTAACTGTTGAGTCCCAGGTTTTCCCTTTTTTTTTGGGTTTTTTTTTCCCAAATAGGAACACTTTTTCCCCCTATAGAAATTTTGGGAAACAGTACTTTTACAATACGGAAATTTTAATAAAATTTTTCCCCAAAATTTTTAAGTTTTTAATTCCGAAATTTAATTTGTTGGATAGTGTAAAATATTTTTCTTTTTTATTCCCTTTGTTGTAAAGGGCTTTAGTCATGATGTTGGTGACCGTTTTTAGATTGGGGACTGCAAAATTTGGGGATTTTCTAAAAAGGTTGATTTTCCCCACCTGACGTGGCCCCCTTTGCTAGGAATAGGAAATCTTGAAGGCTAATAGTTCCCAGTTGTTCAAATTTAACCCACCTTTCCGAAAATTAACCCCCGAAAAAGCCCCTTCAAGTGTTTTTGTTTTTGTTTAAAAAAGAAGGGCCGGGGTTTTCCTTTATCTTTCCAAATTTAAATTTTTGCAACCCCGGGAAAAGCATATGAAGTCGACGTTTATGAACAGTGCATTGATAGCTCACCTGGCAAAATGAGAAGGGGGGTTGTTCCCAAGTGAAAGATTATGAAAGCCCCTGAGAAAACCCCCCAATGTGAAAAAAAATAAAAGTGGAAAAAATAAAGTCTGAAATTAAAGGCCCTTAACGGGGCTTTTTAATAAAAGGAAAAAATTTCCCAATGAAAAATGTTTGAAAAGATAGTCACAAACCCCTGTGCTAAAAAATGGAAAAGATAAGAGGGCAAAGTTCTTAGGATTTTTTTTTACACTGTTAAAGGGCCACAATGAGAATTTGTTTGCCCAGATTAAATACAAAAATTTAGGCGAATATGTTGGGTTACATTCAGTCTCTTGGACTCTTGTCTAGTTTTTTTTTGGCAGCCAGGTACAAATTTTAGTAGATGAGTGAAAAAATCAAATCATTTTTCAGATAGTAAATTATCAAAGTGGGGCCCTGTCTAGAATGGGAAAGATTAGACCATTAATTATAATGAAACCATTTAAAACTAAAGAATTTTATTTAGGATGCTGAATGTAAGTTGAAATAGTATCCTAAAGCAGAGATCATATATTTCATCTGACAAAGAAAGTAGATGTGTTACTATCCTATTACCATGCAATGTACCTACTTGATAACTTCCATGTACTTATTTGCTTTTATAGCAGTTCATAATTAGATAAATTGTAATTAAGTACAAATTGTGTTCAGGTACCCTGATGTCATGAAAGTAGGTAACATGGTCAAGTTGACATCATCTGTGTCAGTTGGCCTTAGGTTGCCAAATCTATTTTTCTCTCCTTGACACTGGGTTGCCCAGATTCCCCTTCAAGGGATACTTACTGCTAGCTATGAGATATAGTCTTAGAGAGCTTACTGTGATCATTCTGCCTTCAGTTAGAACGAACCATTATTACCTAAGTCATTCTTTTCTACTTTCAGTGCCTGGAAGACGGAGAATAAGATCAGTCTCTTGTGGCCTCATGCAGGTACTCTGACAGATAAGCCTTACTCTGAAGCTTTCCCATTGGCTGAGATGTTGGATCTACATGCAGATCACTTCTCCTCCACCTCAATCCTTTCTTTCTTTTTCTTTTATAGATGTTAGTTCATATAATAATATACACCCCACTACCATACTGTATTGCATCTATGATGCTGTTCTAGCCAATAAAATGTGGCCACTGTACCAGCTCTGAGACTAGACTTCAAAAATCTTGGACTTCCTTGGGACCTACCAAGGCATCTATCACATGTCATGAGCGGCCAATAAACAGTAATGAACCATTCAGAGGTTTCAAGCAAGCAAGAACCAATCAACCAGCAGTCACTGTACACCCCATACAGACGCATTTTAAACTAGAGCGAGCCTAGCTGAGCCCAGCCCAAATTGCTAATAGCAGATCAGGAGCTAAATAAATGATTGTTGTTTTTAAACCATTAACTCATCTGGGATGATTTTTCCATATAGCCAAGTTATCTTATTAATCAAGATACTTATCATTTCTACAAAGGCAATTTGTTGAATTTTGCTATTTTTATTATTTTTATAAAGGCTATAATAATGACATGCATTTCATTTAGTATAGAGTTATTTTCAGCTCTAGTCACCAGTCTGTGCTCTTTTGTGGATGCCTGGAAATCGGCACTGTCTTTCAGCCCAGATAAAGGCATTTACTTTAGGCATTTACTAATGATTTATCGTGTGCTATTTATACCTGAAACTCTCTTGTGGCTCTTAGGCCCAGTTGGTTAATTGATAGCTTACCTTGTGTAACCGTTAGCCTGAATTATTATGTAAACGGGTCTGAAAGACCTCACTGGAAACTTTCCAGTTGCTTCCCCAAATTAGTATATGTTTTACAAATTTTGGTACATTCAATCTAGAAACAAATTACATCTTGTGTTCATAGTAGCTTAGGCAGTGTCTTCGGAAGTTTTGGGGCCCTAAATCTGCTGAACTCTCTTTTTTTTTCTGCTCTATAGTATATTTTGCCCTATAAAAAGTTTACATATATGCTTTATGGTGACTTATAAGTCTTTTCAATTTAACTGATGTGTTGCACTCTGCAGGCTGTGTGTGAGTGTTTAGGTGCTCTTCAAAAATTAAGAACAGATTTGTGAATTTTTTCTAGTATAGATCTAAGGAAACATAGTGCACAAGATCAAGATCAAAGTTAAATTTGTTTTTTTTTTTGTTTTTGATAAGGGTCTTTGTGTATGTGTGTTTATGTGGTTACATTTTGTTTGAATTCTGGTTTCGGAGCGTGTAAAGAAGTTCAATTACAAAAAGGGAAAGAGAAAACATGAAGTCCGCTTCAAACACAAAAAGTAAACATATATTATTCACAAGTATAAGGAAAGAAAATAGAAATGATTTAACATATAATCCAATGACAAGTCAAAAGAAAAATAAAACATTTAATAGAATCAACTTCACACATGACAACAATAGACATGATTAAAGGATATTAGGGCTGTAAACGAACACATGCCAAAGTATATCTTTTAAATATGGATATGTTGCTGAATATCCCTTGATAAAAATTCCTGAAGTTGATGATTTAAGGATTCCTGGTGAAATTCAACATGTTACTAAAATGGAAACAGCTTATTAATTAAGCAATATATGCCCCAAGACGATGAGCAAAATAGTATTATTTTGTAAATTTCCGGAGAGAAAGTTCTTGATAAAGTTGATTGTAGCACAAAGAGTTATGATTAAGTCAGCAAGAATATTTGAAGGTGTAGTGGAATAAAAGGACTAGAGGGTATGCTAGAGCAAAAGTCCTAGAAACACAGGAGTAATGACTGAGAAAGAAACACGGAAGATAATGGTTTATTTCGACAAAGGAAGTAGTTACTTAATGTGGATCATGGTTTCTTCATAAATGTAAGGAGTCTACATTTACCCCATGGAGGTGTACTACACCCCATAGATCTCTTAGAGTATACTACACCTCGAATACTGAGCTGAAACACAGTGAAAATACTCAATGGTTTAATGTATCTACATCCTCCAAGTGCAAATACTACTAGAGAGTGGCTTAATTCCACTTATATTATGTTACTAAGTATTATGGGTAATAGATTAATGAAACCTTTAATTCTTCTTCATGAGAATTTGACTTTAGGTTAATTTTCTAACTCTGTTCCCTGGCAACTTAATAAGGTGGTATGTCCTCTACGTTTCTAAGCAACAAAGATTATGATCGAATAACCTCTGTTGGCAAATTTAATCTGGACTCAGAGATCTAAAAACTACTAGATAAGAAGCCATAGCTTCTTATGAGTATGATGATTCTAGGCATTATGTCTTGAGAGACCTCTAGAAGCTATGTCTAAGAAATTGTAACAAAATATATTGGCTCCTATGGAGCATGATACTTTTACCTCATGTCAGATCCTGCACCCACCTGACACACACCTCCTCTTCTTGCAAGTAAGTAGTATAGGCCACTGAAATGTGCAGAAAATGAATGCTTGATGTTTCCATCAAGCATTGGAAACTATATTTTTCCATTCTATATCCTCCTCCTTAGTAGTCTAGTATCATATATGGCTTATGAGAGTCTTAGAACCTATTTCTCGATTTGGCAAATTCCCTGGGTGAGTGTTACACTTCACATGTATGAAGTAATATAGTATGCTAATAAAATATGAGCAGTTCATCACTATTTTGAACTTCATCATCTACAAAGGCCAAATGAGGTTACATTCATAAAAACCTGGGGTTAAGGGATCCCTGGGTGGCGCAGTGGTTTGGCGCTTGCCTTTGGACCAGGGCAACCCTGGAGACCCGGATCGAATCCCACATCAGGCTCCCGGTGCATGGAGCCTGTTTCTCCTCTGCTATGTCTCTGCCTCTCTCTCTGTCTCTCTGTGACTATCATAAATAAATAAAAATTAAAAAAAAAACCTGGGGTTAAGAACTGGGGATTGGGAATTCAACCACCTTTTGGGGATACAAAATTCAACCCATAATAGAAACATAACCTTGCAGGACTAAAATCATAAAGGTCAGATACATTGCCTCATTATTTAGGCATCCCTGAATTTTGTCAGGTATTTTTTAAAATTAGAAGTAGCATAGAAATAATAGATACTTCCTTCGATCACCATTGCTAACTTTCTTCCTTCAAGATCAATGATTTCCTCACAAGATGAGACCAAAATGAAGTGAACACTTCCAACCCTCTTCTTACCCTCCAAAAGCTTATTCTGATGCAATTTCAAGACATCAAATTCAATAAACATGACAGATATTGAATAAGGAAACTGTATAAGCAGAACATTTAGAAAAATCTGCAATAATTTGTGAGAAGTGTCTATAACAAGTGCAAGACACTGGTCTTTTTCACATATTCCATGAGTCAAGCCTTTGTTACAGTATATTTCTGATTTATATACTTGTTAAAAGAGATACAGAGAAATGGGTACAGTCAGTTGTATGGAATCAGTAATATTTTCAAAGGTGTAAAATAGAATTAAAATGTCAAAGTCAGCTTTATAATTAAAAAAAGCAACTTACAATATGACAAATGACATATTCATTACATTTGCTTCTCAGAAAACTAGAGGTTACCATTAAAAACCTAAGTTTAAGTCTCTTATTTAAGTTTCCAAAAGCTGTTAAGGAACTCTTCCAAAAATCATCCAGATATATGTTTTCATCATATTTCAGTCATAGTTTCACTTTTTTAAAGAGATAGTTATATTTGGCTATCAGAAATGCTATCTGAAACATATCCCTAACTTATTTAATGTTACATGTCATTGTTTTCCATTATGATATGCCATAAGGAAATATTTAGTGCCAGGTTGAGTACTCAGAAAAATTATAAATACACACTTGGCAAAGTTCCTGGGTTAATGATCTATGGGTAAATACCCAAACACCTCACGTTAAGCAAACGATTTAAAATATCTTTGTAGTGAAATTAAAAAAAAACATGTTATTGTTAAAAAGATTTATGAAAATCACATGGGATACTACTCAATAATTATCAAATCAACCACTAAAGTTTACCGTATGCTTTTGCAAAAGATCTACTTGTGTAAAGTTTCTGAGCATGTTTGTACCACATTGTGCTAAATTATCATCCTGAAAAAACTCAGAAAGTTCCTCAAATAAATGATTCTATACATATTATGTTTCATTAAAGGTATCCAATATGTCACATAAAGCTATTGCTTTGGACACATATGTTATAAAAAATACCAAAATGGTAGGAGAACTTAACATTTCTTTCCATATCCACAAACTTCTTTTCTTTTCTTTTTTTTTTCCATTTTTGAGATATTTGACAAGATTTACTGTAGTATAATATGTCTTATCTCCTACATTGAACTTGAAGCTATAAAAAGTTGCAATAAAGGCAGGGTAAGTCCTTATACCTCTTCTAGGTGGACTGGGCTTATTATTATTATGCTGTGAAGGATAACCATGTTAGTCCTCTAGGTTTACATTAGCTTTCCTTCCTCATTTGAAAAGGAACTTGTCTATGCTATTTTTTGATTAACTATCTTCTAATTAATCCCAATAGTCTTTGCACTGCCCTATGACAAATTCCAAAATTCTTCAATTTAATCCATGTTTAAGTACCTGTGAGAGAGGAGGGAAGAGAAGATGGCAGGAAGAGTTGGGGCCCTCAACTCAATGGCTGACAATTAACTAGCTGACTTTCAAAAATCCTGAACACTACTATTCGTCCTGCGATAAAGAGAGAGATAGTGGTAATGTACGAGAGAAAAAGTTTTGTTTTTAAAGATAGAAAGGATAAATAAAATAAATAAAAATTAAAGTGGTGGGGCACTACGAGGAGCCAGCTTTCACTGAGGCGGATGGAGGGGAGGGGATCTCCAGGCCAGAACTGAGAATTCAGTCAGAGGCTCCGAAGAAGCTGACGACTGGGGACGAGAAGTTTATTGACAAGCCGCACGAGAAATCTCATGAATGAGGGAAAATCAAGGGAAAATAGAATCTAGAACGAGAGGGCCCCTTTTTCCCCCCCTTTTTCCATTATGACTCTTTTTCATATTAGACTAAAAATTCCAGATATTTTTCTCTTTGCCCACCTTAACTATAATATTTTACCACCATCTTCATTTTTTAAAGTTTTTTTTGCCTTTTGACTTTCAATATTTTCTACAATTTATGTCTTAATGATTTTTCACTTCTGATTCCCTTCAACATAATTTAATTTTGGAGATATATGAGTTATGGGTTTTTGTTTTCTGCTTTTCTGCCTCTTTTTGTTTTTAATACAATGTGTAAGTAATACTTTTAACACACTCAACTACACCCAGAAACAAGTGGAATAATGTGCTGATTCATTCAGTGAGATTATATTCCTCTTCCTTCCCTTCTGCACCCCCTCTCTTTTATCTTGTTTATGTTTTGGTGTTCAAAAAAACACCCAAAACAACCACCTAATTTTTTATATTTAGGCTAAATTATCAAAAAGAATATAGGGATAGAGCATGCTCTAACATACAGAAAAATATACACTCAAAACCAAGAGGATTACCCTCTAGGTCCCCTCAGGTAGACTACATTATCTCCACTGTCATTTATTCACCACCACCATCCCCCGCTGCCCCCCCCCCCCCGCCTTTTTTCTCTTATTTACTTTTTTTCTATTTTCCTTTTTTTTCTTATTCTCTGTGGTTTTTGACCTTTTATTTTTACTAATTTGTTTTAAAATTTGTTTTTCACTTTAGTGATCCTTTTGTTTTATGTTGCTCTGTTTTTTTTTATTATTTTTATTTATTTATTTTTATTTTTTTGGTCTCTGACCTCTTCGGAATCATCTAGGTATATTTTTACTTAGGGTGTGGTTGATATTTTTGTTTCAGCCACTCATACAGCCACTCTGCACTGGACAAAGTAACTAGAAGGATTCACCAAAAAGGAAGAACCAGTAATAGTACTCTCTGTAAAGAGTTACAGAATTTGGATTTAAATCCGATGTCAAAAAGTCAATTCAGAAGTACAAATACAAAGCTACAGGTGGCTCTGGAAAAAAGCCTAAAGACTCTAGAGACTTTGTTATTGCAGAAGTGAGATCTAATCAGGCCTAAATTAAAAAGAGACTAAATGAGATGCATCCAAACTGGATTTCCTAACTGCTAGGGTTTAATGAGGTGGAAGAGAGAATGGGTGACATAGAAGACAAGTTGATGGTAAGGAAGAAAGCTGAGGAAAAAAGAGAAAAACAATTAAGAGCCAATGAAGAAGGGTTAGGGAAATAAATGATAGCTTGATAAGGAAGAATTTACATATAATTTGACTCCAGAAGAGACTGAGAGATAGATAGGACCACAAAGTATATTTGAACAAACCATACTGAGAACTTCCCTAATTTGGGAGGGAAACAAGCATTCAGATCCAAGAGTTAGAGATGACCCCCCCCCCAATCAATACAAACCATTCCACCTCACATTTAATAGTAAAGCTTGCAAATTTCAAAGATTAAGAGAAAATTCTTTTTTTGATAATAAATTTATTTTTATTGGTGTTCAATTTACCAACATACAGAATAACACCCAGTGCTCATCCCGTCAAGTGCCCCCCACAGTGCCCATCACCCATTCACCCCCACCCCCACCTCTCCCTTCCACACCCTAGTTCATTTCTAGAGTTAGGAGTCTTTTATGTTCTGTCTTCCTTTCTGATATTTCCACACATTTAAGAGAAAGTTCTTAATGCAGCATGAGACAAGAGATTCTTTAATTTATAGGGGAGAAATACCAGATTAACAGCAGACCTCTCCCAGAGACCGGTCAGGCCAGAAAGGGCTGGCAGGATATATTCACGGTCCCAAATAAGAAGACTTCCATTCAGAATAGGAGAGAAAAGAGCTTCCAGATAGGCAGAAACTGAAAGACTATGTGACCCAACCATCTCTACAATAATATTAAAGGGGACCTGTAGAAGAAAGAGGGAGTTCAAGGAAATAATCCACAAAAACGGAAGAA
>NW_024571038.1:0-18303 GCF_018345385.1 Vulpes lagopus | reverse complement strand
GTACACACTTCTGAGAGTTGAGCTTATGGCCTTTCGCTCCCACATCCTGATGCCTGTACGGTTCGCTGCACAGATGTCGTTCTCGCGGGACAGTAAGCCGAGGAGAGAAACAAGTGACTGGCTTGTCAAGTGCGCGCGTAGCACACAGCTGCCTCAAGGCAGGCCACACTCCTTTGGGTTGTAGCTCATGGCTTCCAACCTCCCACATGCTGTCCGCTGTACCCTTGCAGCAAGGGATTTCGTTTGACACGGGATTTCAAGCTTTGGGATGAGGACTAGTGTCTCTTAGCTCAATCCAGTGACTTCTGACGACTTCCTCCGTCAGATGGGTGGTACATACTAACTTCCAACCGAGGACCTAGTTGCTAGTCTCTTCAGGAAGAACTTTCTTCTGTCTAGTAGATGAGCTGACTTGCGGTACTTTCCAGTTCCACACTGCCTGCACATGGAGTTACGAACATTCCTCACCGGACTGTTTGTCAGAAGCTCATTGGAAGGCAAGGGGCAAGCTGCAGGCCTCATTGTGCTGTCACTCGTGCAGTGGAGCGGTAAAACGCAACGTCCTGATTCCAGTGACTGCTGCTGTTTCACGGCCAGTACACGCAGCTAGAGTGAAAGCTGCTTTCGGGCTTGCTACCTGTTGGAGTGTTTGAGTCAAAGAAGGACCCTCCCGCCTCGGAGTGGCCCTTGTGGGTGGAGCTGCCACGAACTATGTTTTCAGGTGCAGAGAGAGGTGTTGAGAAATGCGTGTGGAAGCGTCAGGCCTGTCCTCACGCAATCTGAGTTGAATACAGCGATTGCCAACGTCCTTGTTCAATTAGAGTGTAGCTAGGTTCTAACTCCCCTGTATGAGTGGGGAGCAGACATCTGCCTCCTAGGCATACACGCTCCTGAGAGTTGAGCTTATGGTCTGTCCCTCCCACATCCTGCCTGCAGGTACACCTCGCTCCTAACAGGCCTAGGCTCGATGCGTGACTGAAGTGTTGTGAGAGGTAAATGGAAAGCCCGGGCCAACAAGACTAGTGCCTCCTAGCTCAATCTAGCGATTTCCTAGTATTTCCTGTGTGAGCCAGGTGCTACATCCTAAGTGCCATACGAGAGAAGCTAGCTGAACGCCTTGTCCAAAAGCAACTTACTTCGGAGAGTTGAGCTCACCCTCAGTCCCTCACAGTTGCACACTGCCTGCAGAATGAGTTTCCAACATCTGCACCAGAGCCGTTTGTCAGAGGCTTGTGAGACACAAGTGGAATAAGCAGACCTGGATGGTGTCTCCAGCTGCAGTGGAGTGGTATTCTGGGTACCTCCTGGCTTAGAGTACTGCTACGTTCTCAGTGCCCTAAAAGGGCTAGTTGAAGCTGCTTCTAGCATGTTCCTTGTGCGAGCTGAGTCAGGCAGGACCCTCCCCACCTGACTGCCTGTACATAGTTCCACATCCTATTTAGGCGCCGAAAGGTTGTGTGAAAGCATGTGGAAGTGACAGGATTCTCTCAAGTGTATTGATCTCAATACGACATTGCAAACGCCTGTTCAATGAGAGTGTAGCTCGGTCCTAGCTCCACAAGCGTCTAGCAGACATTGCCTGCAAAGCATACACACTTCCGAGAGTTGAGCTTATGGCTGCCTCCCACATCCTGCCTGCACGTACACCGCGCTCCTACAGCCTGCCCCGATGCGTGCTGAAGGTTGGAGAGGTAAGTGGAATCCGCACACAAGACTAGTGCATCAAGCCATCTGCGATTTCCTAGTATTCCTGTGTGAGCCAGGTGCTACATCCAAGTGCCATACGAGAGAAGTACTGAACGCCTTGTCAAAAGCAACTATTCGAGAGTTGAGCTCACCTCAGTCCCTCACAGTTGCACACTGCCTGCAGAATGAGTTTCGAACTCGCACCTCAGCAGTTGTCAGAGGCTGTGGACGCAAGTGGATAGGACTTGGATGGTGCTCCCATCTGCTGCTGGAGTAGTTCTCTGGTACCTCCTGGCTTTAAAAGAGTACTGCTACGTTCTCAGTGCCCTAGGAACGCAGCTAGTTGAAAGCTGGCTTCTAGGCATGCTTCCTTGTGCGAGCTGAGGTCAGGGCAGGACCCTCCCCATCCTAACTGCCTACAATAGGTCTCAGCATCTTATGTTAGGCGCCGGAACACGTAGTGTGAAAAGCATGTGGAAGTGACAGGATTCTCCTCAAGTGTATCTGATCTCAATACAGACATTGCAAACGTCCTTGTTCAATGAGAGTGTAGCTCGGTCCTAGCTTCCATCAATAGTGTCTGGCAGCATCTGCCTGCAAAGCTACACACTTCTGAGAGTTGAGCTTATGGCCTTTCGCTCCCACATCCTGATGCCTGTACCGGTTCGCTTGCACAGCATTTCGTCTAGCGGGACAGAGCCGAGAGGAACCAAGTGATGGCTTGTCAATTTCGCGCTAGACAAGTGCTCCAAGGCATGCACACTCCTTTGGTTGAGCTTATGCTCAACCTCCACATGCTGAGCCCGTACTTTGCAGCAGGATTCGTTGCAGGGATTCAGCTTTGTGGAGCAGTGTTCTTAGCTCAATCCAGTGAACTTCTGCGACTTCCTCGTCAGATGGTGGTAATACTAACTTCCAACCCGAGACCATTGCTAGCTCTCTCTAGAAGAACTTTCTTCTGGAGATGAGCTGACTTGCGGTCCCCTTCCAGTTCACACTGCCTGCACATGGAGTTACGAACATCCTCACCAGCATGTTTGTCAGAGCTTGGGACGCAAGGGGCAAGTGCGGCCTCATGGTGCTGTCCTCGGTGCAGTGAGCGGTATAACGACTCCTGACTTCAGTACTGCTACGTTCTCAGTGCCCTAGAACGCAGCTAGTTGAAAGCTGGCTTTGGCATGCTTCCTTGTGCGAGTTGAGGTCAGGGCAGGACCCTCCCCATCCTAATGCCCCTAAGATAGGTCTCAGCATCCTTATGTTAGGCGCGGAACACGTGTGTGAAAAGCATGTGGAAGTGACAGGATTCCTCAGTGTATCTGATCTCAATACAGCAATTGCAACGTCCTTGTTCAATGAGAGTGTAGCTCGGTTCCTAGCTTCCATCAATTAGTGTCTGGCAGGACATCTGCCTGCAAGCGTACACACTTCTGAGAGTTGAGCTTATGGCCTTTCGCTCCCACATCCTGTGCCTGTACGGTTCGCTGACAGCATTTCGTTCTACGCGGGACAGGAGCCGACGAGGAGAACCAAGTGATGCTTGTCAATTCGCGCTAGCAACAGCTGCCTCCAAGGCATGCACATCTTTGGTTGAGCTTATGGCTTCACCTCCCACATGCTGACGCTGACCCTTTGCAGCCAAGGATTTCGTTGGACACGGGATTCAAGCTTTGGAGAGAGCAAGTGTCTCTTAGCTCAATCCAGTGACTTCTGCCGACTTCCTCGTCAGATGGGTGGTAATACTAACTCCAACCCTGAGTACCTAGTTGCTAGCTCTCTCTCAGAAGAACTTTCTTCTGTGAGATGAGCTGACGTGCGGTCTTCCAGTTCCACACTGCTGCACATGGAGTACGAACATGCTCCCAGACATGTTTGTCAGAAGCTCATGGGAGCAAGGGCAAGCTGCAGGCTCAATGGTGCTGTCACTCGGTGCCGTAGAGCGGTATAAACGCAACGTACTGACTTCCAGTGCTGCTGCGTTCTCACGGCCAGTAGAACGCAGCTAGTGGAAAGCTGCATTCGGGGCATGCTACCTTTGGAGGAGTTGAGCTCAAAGAAGGACCCTCCCGCCTCGGGTGCCCTTGTGGGTGGAGCTGCCAACATCCTCATGTCAGGTGCAGAGAGAGGTGTTGAGAAATGCGTGTGGAAGCGTCAGGCCTGTCCTCACGCAATCTGAGTTGAATACAGCGATTGCCAACGTCCTTGTTCAATTAGAGTGTAGCTAGGTTCTAACTCCCCTGTATGAGTGGGGAGCAGACATCTGCCTCCTAGGCATACACGCCCCTGAGAGTTGAGCTTATGGTCTGTCCCTCCCACATCCTGCCTGCAGGTACACCTCGCTCCTAACAGGCCTAGGCTCCGATGCGTGACTGAAGTGTTGTGAGAGGTAAATGGAAAGCCCGGGCCAACAAGACTAGTGCCTCCTAGCTCAATCTAGCGATTTCCTAGTATTTCCTGTGTGAGCCAGGTGCTACATCCTAAGTGCCATACGAGAGAAGCTAGCTGAACGCCTTGTCCAAAAGCAACTTACTTCGGAGAGTTGAGCTCACCCTCAGTCCCTCACAGTTGCACACTGCCTGCAGAATGAGTTTCCAACATCTGCACCAGAGCCGTTTGTCAGAGGCTTGTGAGACACAAGTGGAATAAGCAGACCTGGATGGTGTCTCCAGCTGCAGTGGAGTGGTATTCTGGGTACCTCCTGGCTTAGAGTACTGCTACGTTCTCAGTGCCCTAAAAACGCAGCTAGTTGAAAGCTGGCTTCTAGGCATGCTTCCTTGTGCGAGCTGAGATCAGGGCAGGACCCTCCCCCATCCTGACTGCCTGTAGACATAGTTCCCAGCATCCGTATATTAGGCGCCGGAAGAGGTTGTGTGAAAAGCATGTGGAAGTGACAGGATTCTCCTCAAGTGTATCTGATCTCAATACAGACATTGCAAACGCCCTTGTTCAATGAGAGTGTAGCTCGGTCCTAGCTCCCACAAAGCGTCTAGCAGACATCTGCCTGCAAAGCATACACACTTCCGAGAGTTGAGCTTATGGACTGTCCCTCCCACATCCTGCCTGCACGTACACCGCGCTCCTAACAGGCCTAGCCCCGATGCGTGCCTGAAGTGTTGTGAGAGGTAAGTGGAAAGTCCCGGCACACAAGACTAGTGCATCCAAGCTCAATCTAGCGATTTCCTAGTATTTCCTGTGTGAGCCAGGTGCTACATCCTAAGTGCCATACGAGAGAAGCTACCTGAACGCCTTGTCCAAAAGCAACATACTTCGGAGAGTTGAGCTCACCCTCAGTCCCTCACAGTTGCACACTGCCTGCAGAATGAGTTTCGAACGTCTGCACCTCAGCAGTTTGTCAGAGGCTTGTGAGACGCAAGTGGAATAAGCGGACTTGGATGGTGTCTCCAGCTGCAGTGGAGTGGTATTCTGGGTACCTCCTGGCTTAGAGTACTGCTACGTTCTCAGTGCCCTAGGAACGCAGCTAGTTGAAAGCTGGCTTCTAGGCATGCTTCCTTGTGCGAGCTGAGGTCAGGGCAGGACCCTCCCCCATCCTAACTGCCCCCACAGATAGGTCTCAGCATCCTTATGTTAGGCGCCGGAACACGTAGTGTGAAAAGCAAGTGGAAGTGACAGGATTCTCCTCAGGTGTATCTGATCTCAATACAGACAATTGCAAACGTCCTTGTTCAATGAGAGTGTAGCTCGGTCCTAGCTTCCATCAATTAGTGTCTGGCAGGCATCTGCCTGCAAAGCGTACACACTTCTGAGAGTTGGGCTTATGGCCTTTCGCTCCCACATCCTGATGCCTGTACGGTTCGCTTGCACAGCATTTCGTTCTACGCGGGACAGGAGCCGAGAGAGAACCAAGTGACTGGCTTGTCAATTTCGCGCCTAGCACACAGCTGCCTCCAAGGCATGCACACTCCTTTGGGTTGAGCTTATGGCTTCAACCTCCCACATGCTGACCGCCTGTACCCTTTGCAGCCAAGGGATTTCGTTGGACACGGGATTCAAGCTTTGTGAGAGGCAAGTGTCTCTTAGCTCAATCCAGTGACTTCTGCCGACTTCCTCCGTCAGATGGGTGGTACATACTAACTTCCAACCCTGAGTACCTAGTTGCTAGCTCTCTCTCAGAAGAACTTTCTTCTGTGAGATGAGCTGACTTGCGGTCCTTCCCAGTTCCACACTGCCTGCACATGGAGTTACGAACATCCTCACCAGACATGTTTGTCAGAAGCTCATGGGACGCAAGGGGCAAGCTGCAGGCCTCAATGGTGCTGTCACTCGGTGCAGTAGAGCGGTATAAACGCAACGTCCTGACTTCCAGTGCTGCTGCGTTCTCACGGCCAGTAGAACGCAGCTAGTGGAAAGCTGCATTCGGGGCATGCTACCTTTGGAGAGTTGAGCTCAAAGAAGGACCCTCCCGCCTCGGGTGCCCTTGTGGGTGGAGCTGCCAACATCCTCATGTCAGGTGCAGAGAGAGGTGTTGAGAAATGCGTGTGGAAGCGTCAGGCCTGTCCTCACGCAATCTGAGTTGAATACAGCGATTGCCAACGTCCTTGTTCAATTAGAGTGTAGCTAGGTTCTAACTCCCCTGTATGAGTGGGGAGCAGACATCTGCCTCCTAGGCATACACGCCCCTGAGAGTTGAGCTTATGGTCTGTCCCTCCCACATCCTGCCTGCAGGTACACCTCGCTCCTAACAGGCCTAGGCTCCATGCGTGACTGAAGTGTTGTGAGAGGTAAATGGAAAGCCCGGGCCAACAAGACTAGTGCCTCCTAGCTCAATCTAGCGATTTCCTAGTATTTCCTGTGTGAGCCAGGTGCTACATCCTAAGTGCCATACGAGAGAAGCTAGCTGAACGCCTTGTCCAAAAGCAACTTACTTCGGAGAGTTGAGCTCACCCTCAGTCCCTCACAGTTGCACACTGCCTGCAGAATGAGTTTCCAACATCTGCACCAGAGCCGTTTGTCAGAGGCTTGTGAGACACAAGTGGAATAAGCAGACCTGGATGGTGTCTCCAGCTGCAGTGGAGTGGTATTCTGGGTACCTCCTGGCTTAGAGTACTGCTACGTTCTCAGTGCCCTAAAAACGCAGCTAGTTGAAAGCTGGCTTCTAGGCATGCTTCCTTGTGCGAGCTGAGATCAGGGCAGGACCCTCCCCCATCCTGACTGCCTGTAGACATAGTTCCCAGCATCCGTATATTAGGCGCCGGAAGAGGTTGTGTGAAAAGCATGTGGAAGTGACAGGATTCTCCTCAAGTGTATCTGATCTCAATACAGACATTGCAAACGCCCTTGTTCAATGAGAGTGTAGCTCGGTCCTAGCTCCCACAAAGCGTCTAGCAGACATCTGCCTGCAAAGCATACACACTTCCGAGAGTTGAGCTTATGGACTGTCCCTCCCACATCCTGCCTGCACGTACACCGCGCTCCTAACAGGCCTAGCCCCGATGCGTGCCTGAAGTGTTGTGAGAGGTAAGTGGAAAGTCCCGGCACACAAGACTAGTGCATCCAAGCTCAATCTAGCGATTTCCTAGTATTTCCTGTGTGAGCCAGGTGCTACATCCTAAGTGCCATACGAGAGAAGCTACCTGAACGCCTTGTCCAAAAGCAACATACTTCGGAGAGTTGAGCTCACCCTCAGTCCCTCACAGTTGCACACTGCCTGCAGAATGAGTTTCGAACGTCTGCACCTCAGCAGTTTGTCAGAGGCTTGTGAGACGCAAGTGGAATAAGCGGACTTGGATGGTGTCTCCAGCTGCAGTGGAGTGGTATTCTGGGTACCTCCTGGCTTAGAGTACTGCTACGTTCTCAGTGCCCTAGGAACGCAGCTAGTTGAAAGCTGGCTTCTAGGCATGCTTCCTTGTGCGAGCTGAGGTCAGGGCAGGACCCTCCCCCATCCTAACTGCCCCCACAGATAGGTCTCAGCATCCTTATGTTAGGCGCCGGAACACGTAGTGTGAAAAGCAAGTGGAAGTGACAGGATTCTCCTCAGGTGTATCTGATCTCAATACAGACAATTGCAAACGTCCTTGTTCAATGAGAGTGTAGCTCGGTCCTAGCTTCCATCAATTAGTGTCTGGCAGGCATCTGCCTGCAAAGCGTACACACTTCTGAGAGTTGGGCTTATGGCCTTTCGCTCCCACATCCTGATGCCTGTACGGTTCGCTTGCACAGCATTTCGTTCTACGCGGGACAGGAGCCGAGAGAGAACCAAGTGACTGGCTTGTCAATTTCGCGCCTAGCACACAGCTGCCTCCAAGGCATGCACACTCCTTTGGGTTGAGCTTATGGCTTCAACCTCCCACATGCTGACCGCCTGTACCCTTTGCAGCCAAGGGATTTCGTTGGACACGGGATTCAAGCTTTGTGAGAGGCAAGTGTCTCTTAGCTCAATCCAGTGACTTCTGCCGACTTCCTCCGTCAGATGGGTGGTACATACTAACTTCCAACCCTGAGTACCTAGTTGCTAGCTCTCTCTCAGAAGAACTTTCTTCTGTGAGATGAGCTGACTTGCGGTCCTTCCCAGTTCCACACTGCCTGCACATGGAGTTACGAACATCCTCACCAGACATGTTTGTCAGAAGCTCATGGGACGCAAGGGGCAAGCTGCAGGCCTCAATGGTGCTGTCACTCGGTGCAGTAGAGCGGTATAAACGCAACGTCCTGACTTCCAGTGCTGCTGCGTTCTCACGGCCAGTAGAACGCAGCTAGTGGAAAGCTGCATTCGGGGCATGCTACCTTTGGAGAGTTGAGCTCAAAGAAGGACCCTCCCGCCTCGGGTGCCCTTGTGGGTGGAGCTGCCAACATCCTCATGTCAGGTGCAGAGAGAGGTGTTGAGAAATGCGTGTGGAAGCGTCAGGCCTGTCCTCACGCAATCTGAGTTGAATACAGCGATTGCCAACGTCCTTGTTCAATTAGAGTGTAGCTAGGTTCTAACTCCCCTGTATGAGTGGGGAGCAGACATCTGCCTCCTAGGCATACACGCCCCTGAGAGTTGAGCTTATGGTCTGTCCCTCCCACATCCTGCCTGCAGGTACACCTCGCTCCTAACAGGCCTAGGCTCCATGCGTGACTGAAGTGTTGTGAGAGGTAAATGGAAAGCCCGGGCCAACAAGACTAGTGCCTCCTAGCTCAATCTAGCGATTTCCTAGTATTTCCTGTGTGAGCCAGGTGCTACATCCTAAGTGCCATACGAGAGAAGCTAGCTGAACGCCTTGTCCAAAAGCAACTTACTTCGGAGAGTTGAGCTCACCCTCAGTCCCTCACAGTTGCACACTGCCTGCAGAATGAGTTTCCAACATCTGCACCAGAGCCGTTTGTCAGAGGCTTGTGAGACACAAGTGGAATAAGCAGACCTGGATGGTGTCTCCAGCTGCAGTGGAGTGGTATTCTGGGTACCTCCTGGCTTAGAGTACTGCTACGTTCTCAGTGCCCTAAAAACGCAGCTAGTTGAAAGCTGGCTTCTAGGCATGCTTCCTTGTGCGAGCTGAGATCAGGGCAGGACCCTCCCCCATCCTGACTGCCTGTAGACATAGTTCCCAGCATCCGTATATTAGGCGCCGGAAGAGGTTGTGTGAAAAGCATGTGGAAGTGACAGGATTCTCCTCAAGTGTATCTGATCTCAATACAGACATTGCAAACGCCCTTGTTCAATGAGAGTGTAGCTCGGTCCTAGCTCCCACAAAGCGTCTAGCAGACATCTGCCTGCAAAGCATACACACTTCCGAGAGTTGAGCTTATGGACTGTCCCTCCCACATCCTGCCTGCACGTACACCGCGCTCCTAACAGGCCTAGCCCCGATGCGTGCCTGAAGTGTTGTGAGAGGTAAGTGGAAAGTCCCGGCACACAAGACTAGTGCATCCAAGCTCAATCTAGCGATTTCCTAGTATTTCCTGTGTGAGCCAGGTGCTACATCCTAAGTGCCATACGAGAGAAGCTACCTGAACGCCTTGTCCAAAAGCAACATACTTCGGAGAGTTGAGCTCACCCTCAGTCCCTCACAGTTGCACACTGCCTGCAGAATGAGTTTCGAACGTCTGCACCTCAGCAGTTTGTCAGAGGCTTGTGAGACGCAAGTGGAATAAGCGGACTTGGATGGTGTCTCCAGCTGCAGTGGAGTGGTATTCTGGGTACCTCCTGGCTTAGAGTACTGCTACGTTCTCAGTGCCCTAGGAACGCAGCTAGTTGAAAGCTGGCTTCTAGGCATGCTTCCTTGTGCGAGCTGAGGTCAGGGCAGGACCCTCCCCCATCCTAACTGCCCCCACAGATAGGTCTCAGCATCCTTATGTTAGGCGCCGGAACACGTAGTGTGAAAAGCAAGTGGAAGTGACAGGATTCTCCTCAGGTGTATCTGATCTCAATACAGACAATTGCAAACGTCCTTGTTCAATGAGAGTGTAGCTCGGTCCTAGCTTCCATCAATTAGTGTCTGGCAGGCATCTGCCTGCAAAGCGTACACACTTCTGAGAGTTGGGCTTATGGCCTTTCGCTCCCACATCCTGATGCCTGTACGGTTCGCTTGCACAGCATTTCGTTCTACGCGGGACAGGAGCCGAGAGAGAACCAAGTGACTGGCTTGTCAATTTCGCGCCTAGCACACAGCTGCCTCCAAGGCATGCACACTCCTTTGGGTTGAGCTTATGGCTTCAACCTCCCACATGCTGACCGCCTGTACCCTTTGCAGCCAAGGGATTTCGTTGGACACGGGATTCAAGCTTTGTGAGAGGCAAGTGTCTCTTAGCTCAATCCAGTGACTTCTGCCGACTTCCTCCGTCAGATGGGTGGTACATACTAACTTCCAACCCTGAGTACCTAGTTGCTAGCTCTCTCTCAGAAGAACTTTCTTCTGTGAGATGAGCTGACTTGCGGTCCTTCCCAGTTCCACACTGCCTGCACATGGAGTTACGAACATCCTCACCAGACATGTTTGTCAGAAGCTCATGGGACGCAAGGGGCAAGCTGCAGGCCTCAATGGTGCTGTCACTCGGTGCAGTAGAGCGGTATAAACGCAACGTCCTGACTTCCAGTGCTGCTGCGTTCTCACGGCCAGTAGAACGCAGCTAGTGGAAAGCTGCATTCGGGGCATGCTACCTTTGGAGAGTTGAGCTCAAAGAAGGACCCTCCCGCCTCGGGTGCCCTTGTGGGTGGAGCTGCCAACATCCTCATGTCAGGTGCAGAGAGAGGTGTTGAGAAATGCGTGTGGAAGCGTCAGGCCTGTCCTCACGCAATCTGAGTTGAATACAGCGATTGCCAACGTCCTTGTTCAATTAGAGTGTAGCTAGGTTCTAACTCCCCTGTATGAGTGGGGAGCAGACATCTGCCTCCTAGGCATACACGCCCCTGAGAGTTGAGCTTATGGTCTGTCCCTCCCACATCCTGCCTGCAGGTACACCTCGCTCCTAACAGGCCTAGGCTCCATGCGTGACTGAAGTGTTGTGAGAGGTAAATGGAAAGCCCGGGCCAACAAGACTAGTGCCTCCTAGCTCAATCTAGCGATTTCCTAGTATTTCCTGTGTGAGCCAGGTGCTACATCCTAAGTGCCATACGAGAGAAGCTAGCTGAACGCCTTGTCCAAAAGCAACTTACTTCGGAGAGTTGAGCTCACCCTCAGTCCCTCACAGTTGCACACTGCCTGCAGAATGAGTTTCCAACATCTGCACCAGAGCCGTTTGTCAGAGGCTTGTGAGACACAAGTGGAATAAGCAGACCTGGATGGTGTCTCCAGCTGCAGTGGAGTGGTATTCTGGGTACCTCCTGGCTTAGAGTACTGCTACGTTCTCAGTGCCCTAAAAACGCAGCTAGTTGAAAGCTGGCTTCTAGGCATGCTTCCTTGTGCGAGCTGAGATCAGGGCAGGACCCTCCCCCATCCTGACTGCCTGTAGACATAGTTCCCAGCATCCGTATATTAGGCGCCGGAAGAGGTTGTGTGAAAAGCATGTGGAAGTGACAGGATTCTCCTCAAGTGTATCTGATCTCAATACAGACATTGCAAACGCCCTTGTTCAATGAGAGTGTAGCTCGGTCCTAGCTCCCACAAAGCGTCTAGCAGACATCTGCCTGCAAAGCATACACACTTCCGAGAGTTGAGCTTATGGACTGTCCCTCCCACATCCTGCCTGCACGTACACCGCGCTCCTAACAGGCCTAGCCCCGATGCGTGCCTGAAGTGTTGTGAGAGGTAAGTGGAAAGTCCCGGCACACAAGACTAGTGCATCCAAGCTCAATCTAGCGATTTCCTAGTATTTCCTGTGTGAGCCAGGTGCTACATCCTAAGTGCCATACGAGAGAAGCTACCTGAACGCCTTGTCCAAAAGCAACATACTTCGGAGAGTTGAGCTCACCCTCAGTCCCTCACAGTTGCACACTGCCTGCAGAATGAGTTTCGAACGTCTGCACCTCAGCAGTTTGTCAGAGGCTTGTGAGACGCAAGTGGAATAAGCGGACTTGGATGGTGTCTCCAGCTGCAGTGGAGTGGTATTCTGGGTACCTCCTGGCTTAGAGTACTGCTACGTTCTCAGTGCCCTAGGAACGCAGCTAGTTGAAAGCTGGCTTCTAGGCATGCTTCCTTGTGCGAGCTGAGGTCAGGGCAGGACCCTCCCCCATCCTAACTGCCCCCACAGATAGGTCTCAGCATCCTTATGTTAGGCGCCGGAACACGTAGTGTGAAAAGCAAGTGGAAGTGACAGGATTCTCCTCAGGTGTATCTGATCTCAATACAGACAATTGCAAACGTCCTTGTTCAATGAGAGTGTAGCTCGGTCCTAGCTTCCATCAATTAGTGTCTGGCAGGCATCTGCCTGCAAAGCGTACACACTTCTGAGAGTTGGGCTTATGGCCTTTCGCTCCCACATCCTGATGCCTGTACGGTTCGCTTGCACAGCATTTCGTTCTACGCGGGACAGGAGCCGAGAGAGAACCAAGTGACTGGCTTGTCAATTTCGCGCCTAGCACACAGCTGCCTCCAAGGCATGCACACTCCTTTGGGTTGAGCTTATGGCTTCAACCTCCCACATGCTGACCGCCTGTACCCTTTGCAGCCAAGGGATTTCGTTGGACACGGGATTCAAGCTTTGTGAGAGGCAAGTGTCTCTTAGCTCAATCCAGTGACTTCTGCCGACTTCCTCCGTCAGATGGGTGGTACATACTAACTTCCAACCCTGAGTACCTAGTTGCTAGCTCTCTCTCAGAAGAACTTTCTTCTGTGAGATGAGCTGACTTGCGGTCCTTCCCAGTTCCACACTGCCTGCACATGGAGTTACGAACATCCTCACCAGACATGTTTGTCAGAAGCTCATGGGACGCAAGGGGCAAGCTGCAGGCCTCAATGGTGCTGTCACTCGGTGCAGTAGAGCGGTATAAACGCAACGTCCTGACTTCCAGTGCTGCTGCGTTCTCACGGCCAGTAGAACGCAGCTAGTGGAAAGCTGCATTCGGGGCATGCTACCTTTGGAGAGTTGAGCTCAAAGAAGGACCCTCCCGCCTCGGGTGCCCTTGTGGGTGGAGCTGCCAACATCCTCATGTCAGGTGCAGAGAGAGGTGTTGAGAAATGCGTGTGGAAGCGTCAGGCCTGTCCTCACGCAATCTGAGTTGAATACAGCGATTGCCAACGTCCTTGTTCAATTAGAGTGTAGCTAGGTTCTAACTCCCCTGTATGAGTGGGGAGCAGACATCTGCCTCCTAGGCATACACGCCCCTGAGAGTTGAGCTTATGGTCTGTCCCTCCCACATCCTGCCTGCAGGTACACCTCGCTCCTAACAGGCCTAGGCTCCATGCGTGACTGAAGTGTTGTGAGAGGTAAATGGAAAGCCCGGGCCAACAAGACTAGTGCCTCCTAGCTCAATCTAGCGATTTCCTAGTATTTCCTGTGTGAGCCAGGTGCTACATCCTAAGTGCCATACGAGAGAAGCTAGCTGAACGCCTTGTCCAAAAGCAACTTACTTCGGAGAGTTGAGCTCACCCTCAGTCCCTCACAGTTGCACACTGCCTGCAGAATGAGTTTCCAACATCTGCACCAGAGCCGTTTGTCAGAGGCTTGTGAGACACAAGTGGAATAAGCAGACCTGGATGGTGTCTCCAGCTGCAGTGGAGTGGTATTCTGGGTACCTCCTGGCTTAGAGTACTGCTACGTTCTCAGTGCCCTAAAAACGCAGCTAGTTGAAAGCTGGCTTCTAGGCATGCTTCCTTGTGCGAGCTGAGATCAGGGCAGGACCCTCCCCCATCCTGACTGCCTGTAGACATAGTTCCCAGCATCCGTATATTAGGCGCCGGAAGAGGTTGTGTGAAAAGCATGTGGAAGTGACAGGATTCTCCTCAAGTGTATCTGATCTCAATACAGACATTGCAAACGCCCTTGTTCAATGAGAGTGTAGCTCGGTCCTAGCTCCCACAAAGCGTCTAGCAGACATCTGCCTGCAAAGCATACACACTTCCGAGAGTTGAGCTTATGGACTGTCCCTCCCACATCCTGCCTGCACGTACACCGCGCTCCTAACAGGCCTAGCCCCGATGCGTGCCTGAAGTGTTGTGAGAGGTAAGTGGAAAGTCCCGGCACACAAGACTAGTGCATCCAAGCTCAATCTAGCGATTTCCTAGTATTTCCTGTGTGAGCCAGGTGCTACATCCTAAGTGCCATACGAGAGAAGCTACCTGAACGCCTTGTCCAAAAGCAACATACTTCGGAGAGTTGAGCTCACCCTCAGTCCCTCACAGTTGCACACTGCCTGCAGAATGAGTTTCGAACGTCTGCACCTCAGCAGTTTGTCAGAGGCTTGTGAGACGCAAGTGGAATAAGCGGACTTGGATGGTGTCTCCAGCTGCAGTGGAGTGGTATTCTGGGTACCTCCTGGCTTAGAGTACTGCTACGTTCTCAGTGCCCTAGGAACGCAGCTAGTTGAAAGCTGGCTTCTAGGCATGCTTCCTTGTGCGAGCTGAGGTCAGGGCAGGACCCTCCCCCATCCTAACTGCCCCCACAGATAGGTCTCAGCATCCTTATGTTAGGCGCCGGAACACGTAGTGTGAAAAGCAAGTGGAAGTGACAGGATTCTCCTCAGGTGTATCTGATCTCAATACAGACAATTGCAAACGTCCTTGTTCAATGAGAGTGTAGCTCGGTCCTAGCTTCCATCAATTAGTGTCTGGCAGGCATCTGCCTGCAAAGCGTACACACTTCTGAGAGTTGGGCTTATGGCCTTTCGCTCCCACATCCTGATGCCTGTACGGTTCGCTTGCACAGCATTTCGTTCTACGCGGGACAGGAGCCGAGAGAGAACCAAGTGACTGGCTTGTCAATTTCGCGCCTAGCACACAGCTGCCTCCAAGGCATGCACACTCCTTTGGGTTGAGCTTATGGCTTCAACCTCCCACATGCTGACCGCCTGTACCCTTTGCAGCCAAGGGATTTCGTTGGACACGGGATTCAAGCTTTGTGAGAGGCAAGTGTCTCTTAGCTCAATCCAGTGACTTCTGCCGACTTCCTCCGTCAGATGGGTGGTACATACTAACTTCCAACCCTGAGTACCTAGTTGCTAGCTCTCTCTCAGAAGAACTTTCTTCTGTGAGATGAGCTGACTTGCGGTCCTTCCCAGTTCCACACTGCCTGCACATGGAGTTACGAACATCCTCACCAGACATGTTTGTCAGAAGCTCATGGGACGCAAGGGGCAAGCTGCAGGCCTCAATGGTGCTGTCACTCGGTGCAGTAGAGCGGTATAAACGCAACGTCCTGACTTCCAGTGCTGCTGCGTTCTCACGGCCAGTAGAACGCAGCTAGTGGAAAGCTGCATTCGGGGCATGCTACCTTTGGAGAGTTGAGCTCAAAGAAGGACCCTCCCGCCTCGGGTGCCCTTGTGGGTGGAGCTGCCAACATCCTCATGTCAGGTGCAGAGAGAGGTGTTGAGAAATGCGTGTGGAAGCGTCAGGCCTGTCCTCACGCAATCTGAGTTGAATACAGCGATTGCCAACGTCCTTGTTCAATTAGAGTGTAGCTAGGTTCTAACTCCCCTGTATGAGTGGGGAGCAGACATCTGCCTCCTAGGCATACACGCCCCTGAGAGTTGAGCTTATGGTCTGTCCCTCCCACATCCTGCCTGCAGGTACACCTCGCTCCTAACAGGCCTAGGCTCCATGCGTGACTGAAGTGTTGTGAGAGGTAAATGGAAAGCCCGGGCCAACAAGACTAGTGCCTCCTAGCTCAATCTAGCGATTTCCTAGTATTTCCTGTGTGAGCCAGGTGCTACATCCTAAGTGCCATACGAGAGAAGCTAGCTGAACGCCTTGTCCAAAAGCAACTTACTTCGGAGAGTTGAGCTCACCCTCAGTCCCTCACAGTTGCACACTGCCTGCAGAATGAGTTTCCAACATCTGCACCAGAGCCGTTTGTCAGAGGCTTGTGAGACACAAGTGGAATAAGCAGACCTGGATGGTGTCTCCTGCTGCAGTGGAGTGTATTCTGGGTACCTCCTGCTTAGAGTACTGCTACGTTCTCAGTTGCCCTAAAAACGCAGCTAGTTGAAAGCTGGCTTCTAGGCATGCTTCCTTGCAGTGGTCGCAGCCCCCCTCTGAGCTGAGACAAGTCCACTTTAGCGAAAGTGTGTAACGTGAAGGAATCCAATGATGATCTCATAAGCTTGAGCCCTTGTTCAATAGAGGTCGTCATCCAGCGTCACACATCTGCTCAAACTCCTTCGAAGTGGTTGATGCCTCCACTCTGCATACACCGCGCCTAGCTAGCCCGATGCGCCGATTGAAGAATGGATCGACAAGTGCACAAGCCACACGATTCTATTTCGGGAGCGGCTACTCTATGCCTACGAAGAAGCTACCTGAACGCCTTGTCCAAAAGCAACTACTTCGGAGAGTTGAGCTCCCCTCAGTCCCTCAAGTTGCACACTGCCTGCGAATGAGTTTCGAAGTCTGCACTCACAGTTTGTCAGAGCTTGTGAACGCAAGTGAATAAGCGGACTTGGATGGTGTCCTCCCAGCTGCAGTGGAGTGTATTCTGGTACCTCCTGGCTTAGAGTACTCTACGTTCCAGTGCCCTAGGAACGCAGCTAGTTGAAAGCTGGCTTCTAGGCATGCTTCTTGTGCGAGCTGAGGTCAGGCAGGACCCTCCCCCATCCTAACTGCCACAGATAGGTCTCAGCATCCTTATGTTAGGGTCCGGAAACGTAAGTGTGAAAAGCAGTGAAGTCGAACAGGATTCTCCTCAAGTGATCTGATCTCAAACACAATTGCAAACGTCCTGTTCAATGAGGTGTAGCTCGGTCCTACTCCACAATTAGTGTCTGGCAGGCATTGCCTGCAAAGGTACACACTTCTGAGAGTTGCTTATGGCCTTTGCTCCCATCCTGAGCCTGTCGGTTCGCTTCGCACAGCATTCGTTGACGCGGGACAGGATCCGAGAGTAGTCAAGTGGATGGCTGATCAATTCGCCCTACACACAGCTGGCTCCAAGGCATGCACACTCCTTTGGGTTGAGCTTGATGGCTTCAACCTCCCTACATGTCTGAGCCTGTACCCATTTGCAGCAGGGATTCGTTGACACGGATTCAAGCTTTGGAGAGGCAAGTGTCTCTTAGCTAATCCATGACTTCTGCCGACTTCCTCCGTCAGATGGGTGGTACATACTAACTTCAACCCTGAGATCCTAGTTGCTAGCTTCTCTCAGAAGAACTTTCTCTGTGAGATAGCTGACTTGCGGTCCTTTCCCAGTTCCACATGCCTGCACTTGGAGTTGACTCCTCACCGACATGTTTGTCAGAAGCTCATGGACGCAAGGGAAGCTGCAGGCCTCAATGGGTGGTCACTCGGTTGCAGTAGACGGTAAAATCGCAACGTCCTGACTTCCAGTGCTGCTTGCGTTCTCACGGCCAGTAGAACGCAGCTAGTGGAAAGCTGCATTCGGGAGCTCCTTTGAGAGTTGAGCTCAAAGAAGGACCCTCCCGCCTCGGGTGCCCTTGTGGTGGAGCTGCCAACATCCTCATTCAGGTGCAGAGTAGGTGTTAGAAATGCGTGTGGAAGCGTCAGGCTGTCCTCACGCAATCTGAGTTGAAACAGCGATTGCCACGTCCTTGTTCAATTGAGTGTAGCTAGGTTCTAACTCCCTGTTGAGTGGGAGCGACACGCCTCCTAGGCATACAGGCCCTGAGAGTTTGAGCTTATGGCCTGTCCCTCCCACATCCTGCCTGCAGGTACACTCGTCCTAACAGGCCTAGCTCATGCGTGACTGAAGTGTTTGAGGTAAATGGAAAGCCCGGGCAACAAGACTAGTGCCCTCTAGCTCAATCTAGCGTTTCCTAGTATTTCCTGTGTGAGCCAGGTGCTACATCCTAAGTGCCATGACGAAGAAGCTAGCTGAACGCCTTGTCCAAAAGCAACTTACTTCGGAGATTGAGCTCACCCTCAGTCCCTCACAGTTGCACACTGCCTGCAGAATGAGTTTCCAACTCTGCCCAGAGCCGTTTGTCAGAGGCTTGTGAGACACAATGGAATAAGCAGACTGGAGGTGTCTCCAGCTGCAGTGGAGTGGTATTCCTGGGTACCTCCTGGCTTAGAGTACTGCTACGTTCTCGTGCCCTAAAAACGCAGCTAGTTGAAAGCTGGCTTCTAGGCATGCTTC
>NW_024571037.1:0-32160 GCF_018345385.1 Vulpes lagopus | reverse complement strand
TATTTTTTGATTCATTTCGATTTTTTCGCTTCTACTTTTTTTCGTTTTGATTCATTATTTTCGTTTCGATTCGATTATTATTGTTTCGATTATTTATTTTCGTTTCGATTCTTTTTTTCCGATTCAATGCTATTCAATTCGATTTTTTTTTCGATTCGATTTTTTTTGTTTCGATTTGATTTTTTCTGTTTCGATTCGATTTGTTTCGTTTCAATTGATTATTTCCGTTTCGATTAATTATTTTTCTTTCGATTCGATTATTTTCATTTCGATTCTATTATTTTTGATTCGATTTGATTACTTTTGATTCTATCCTATTATTTTCGTTTCGATGTGATTATTTTCTATTCGATTCGATTCTTTTCGTTTCGATGTGATTATTTTCGATTCGATTCAATTATTTTCATTTTGATTGATTATTTTGGTTTCGATTCGATTATTTTCGTTTCAATTATGTTTTTATTCGATTCGATTATCCTCGTTTCGATTCGATTATTTTCGTTTCAATTCAATTCCATTCCATTCGATTTTTATCGATTCGATGCAATTTGATTTTCTTCGATTCAATTCGATTCGATTCGATTCCATATTTTTCATTTCGATTTGATTATTTTTTTGTTTTTTTGATTATTTTTCTTTTGATTGTATTCTTTTTATTCCATTTGATTATTTTCGTTTCAATTCGATTATTTTCATTTCGATTGGATTATTTTTGTTTCGACTCAATTATTTTCGTTTCGACTCAATTATTTTCGATTTGATTCGATTATTTTCGTTTCAATTCGATTTTTTAAATCGATTCGTTTATTTTCATTTCGATTTGATTATTTATGTTTTGATTTGATTATTTTCATTTCGATTCGATTATTTTCATTTCGATTCGATTATTTTCGATTCGATTCGATTATTTTAATGTCGATTTAATTATTTTGGTTTCGATTCAATTATTTTCGCTTCTTGATTTTTTTCATTTCGATTCGATTATTTTCTATTCGGTTTGATTATTTTCGATTCAATTCGATTATTTTAGTTTCGATTTATTTTCAATTCGATTCGATTATTTTCATGTCGATTTGATTATTTTGGTTTCGATTCGTATATTTTCGTTTCGATTCGATTATTTTGTATTCGATTTGATTATTTTCGATTCGATTTGATTATTTTAGTTTCGATTTATTTTCGATTCGATTATTTTCATGTCCATTTGATTATTTTGGTTTCAATTCAATTATTTTCGTTTCGATTGATTACATTCGTTTCGATTTCATTATTTTCAATTCTATTTGATTTTTTTCGATTCGATTCAATTCGTTTCTTTTCGATTAGAATTTTTTCGATTTGATTCGATTATTTTCACTTAGATTTGTTTATTTTCTATTCAATTATTTTCGATTTGATTTGATTTTTCTCATTTCGATTTGATTATTGTCAATTCGGTTTGATTATTTCGATTCGATTTGATATTATTCGATTCAATTCAATTTGTTTCTTTTCGATTCAATTATTTTCATTTCGATTCGATTATTTTCATTTCGATTTGACTTTTCTCATTTCGATTCGATTATTTTCGTTTCTATTTGTTTATTTTTGATTCGATTCGGTTAATTTCGATTCAATTTGATTATTTTCCATTCGATTTGATTTTTTTCGCTTCTACATGATTTTTTTCATTTCGATTCATTTATTTTCGTTTCGATTCGATTATTATTGTTTCGATTCGTTTATTTTCGTTTCAATTCTATTTTTTCAATTCGATTCGATTCGATTTTTTCGATTGGATGCTATTTGATCGATTTTTTTCTTTTGGATTCGATTATTTTCATTTCAATTCAAGTATTTTCCATTCGATTAGATTATTTTCATTTCTATTAGATTATTTTCGATTTGATTTGATTATTTTTGTTTCTATTTGATTATTTTCGTTTCTATTTATTTTTGATACGATTTGATTAGTTTCGATTCGTTTCGATTTTTTTCACTTCTACTTGATTTTTTTTCGTTTCGATTCATTTATTTTCGTTTCGATTGATTATTTTCGTTTTGATTTGTTTATTTTCTATTATATTTGATTTTATTCTATTCAATTCAATTCGTTTCTTTTCAATTCGAATTTTTTCAATTCGATTCGATTATTTTCATTTCGATTTGTGTATTTTTGATCCGATTCAATTATTTTTGATTCAATTTGATTTCTCTCGTTTCAATTTGATTAATTTCGATTCGATTTGATTTTTTTCGATTCGATTCAATTCGTTTCTTTTCGATTTGATTATTTTCGTTTCGATTCGATTATTTTCATTTCGATTTGACTTTTGTCGTTTCGATTTGATTATTTTTGTTTCTATTTGATTATTTTCGTTTCGATTTTTTTCCAATTCGATTTGATTATTTTCGATTCGATTTGATATTATTCGATTCAATTCAATTCGTTTCTTTTCGATTCGATTATTTTCGTTTCGATTCGATTATTTTCATTTCAATTTGACTTTTCTTGTTTCGATCGATCATTTTCATTTCCAAAAACAGAAACAGTCTTGCATTGAATTACTTATAAATTGCTTATTAAGGTGCTAACATTGCACTCGTACTGCTTCTTGACATTCCACAGGCCTTACGAGCTATCAACCATGGCATTTTATTATTATACTTGCTCTCCATTTTAGGTCGGCTGTGCAGAATAGCTTTCAGTGATACCTTTCTAATTGGTTTCGGCTTCTTAAGTATGGTTGGCTTCACATCCTCCCCATCTGCTGCTCTTTTTTTCATCTCTTCATGTTTAGTTCTTGGCCATTTAGTATTCATAAAGTAAAAGTTTTCAATTTTAAAATTGCAAAAATATTGCTTGCAACCACCTATATCATTAAAATACAAAAACAAAAAATGATTCAAAGAGTGGACATTGCTCTATTGCGTGTGTTAAAATAACTTTACCTTTTAAAATAAAAAAGGCATTCATGGTCATAATTAAATTCTTTTTTAAATATTTTATTTATTTATTCATGAGACAGAGAGAGAGAGAGGCAGAGACACAGGCAGAAAGAGAAGCAGACTCCATGCAGGGAGCCCAATGCGGGACTTGATCCTGGTACCCCAGGATCATGCCCTAGGCTGAAGGCAGATGCTCAACCACTATGCCACCCAGTTGTCCCTCATAATCAAATTCTTTTTTTTTAAAGATTTTATTTATTTATTCATGGGAGACATAATAGAGAGAGAGAGGCAGAGACATAGGCAGAGGGAGCAGCAGGCTCCATGCGGGGAGCCCGACGTGGGACTTGATCCCGGGTCTCCAGGATCATGCCTTGGGCTGAAGGTGGCACTAAACCGCTGAGCCACCAGGGCTGCCCTCATAATAAAATTCTTAAGTGAAGTATTTAACATATATAGTTCTGAATGCCATGCTTCTTAAGCATATTACATACATGATTAGTAAAATAAAATTTAACCATATTAAAGAGATTTTGATTTGAACTGATGAACATCTTATTTTTTACATGTGACATCTTTAATTTTTATATATTAAGTTTCTCAATCAATAATATGTAGCTTCATATTTGAAATAATTCCTCATGACTCTAAGAAAAAATGATAACATATTGCTGCCCTTATTAATATATTAATAAACTTGAATGTCAGTTTAGAATAGACATTTTTATTACTTGCTTCAAATGTTAAAATAATATATTCTGCCTTCTCATAATACTTCTCAGAGTCCTGGAATTCTTAGTATATTTCAAGTTCTGACTGAACAACAATAAAAATGCATGTCTTAGACCATCAATACCGTTTTTCCAATTCATAGGAGGCAGTGAATAGCTGTCATGCTGTTAGTTCTTTCACTAGATAAAAATCTATTCAAATGCATGTAGTCAAGTTACTTAGCAAAATGGACTACGTACATAATTATGTATCTTATATTCATTGGTGTAGAAGTTAAAATTTTGAAGTCTACAACTAAAGGACTTGCATGTTTATCTGACAAACTACTAAAATTCCTTGGGGAACCTGGGTATCTCAGTGGTTAGATGTCTGCCTCTGGCTTAGGCTGTGATCCCGGGGTTCTGGGATTGCATCCCACATCGGGCTCCTCATCGGGAGCATACTTCTCCCTCTGCCAATGTCTCTGCTTCTCTCTCTGTGTCCCTCATGAATAAATAAATAAAATTTAAAAAAATACTACTATAATTCCTTAAGTATTAATAGATTATATATTTTAATATATCAATCTTATTGAGCTATATTATTAATCTTATAGTGCATTAAAATTTCATGGTCATCCTTCAGAAGTACAGTAGATATTTCATTTATTTTGCTCACTTTATAATGTTTCAGTAAAAACATTTTACTATACCTAATAATTTTCTGTATTCAACTATGACTACAATGAACTTTGAGAGATTTAAAGATGAATCATATTTCCTGGTTAATGTAAGATTAACTTGATATAGCATTCCATTGCATTTGTCTATATGCCTGCCTCATCTCTTAAATTTTGGTGCTCTTTCTTTGTCACTGGAATCATTCTGTGATGTAAATTACTTCACACTAAGATTTTTTTTCCATATTTTGGGGGGATTTTTGGCAGGACTGGATGCCAACACCACTATTTTTTCTATATTGATAATGTCCCCGATTCTCCTATTCAATTTCTGGCAACCTTATGTCTCATTCATTACTACCTTTTCCCCTTTAGTTGTTAACTAGAAAAACATTTGAAGGCTTGTAGTGTGATCAACATTCTATCTAAAACTCTTTTTATAAAAAAAAATAAAAATAAAAAAATAAAACTCTTTTTATATTTATTTTTCTACCGGGATCAGCCATTTCTAGTCTCTTTTTTCTTTCTCTTAATAAAGTAGCATCCATCATGTATTTTCCTAGAAATTGTCAGTCCTATCTAATGTCTCTATCACTCTAAGTAAATCTTGATGCTCTAATATGTGACTTAGAGTCACATATATACATGTATTTCATAACTTTTCCCATCAATAAATCTTGGTAATTTTGTCCTTAATAAATCTGGATCCCTTACCAACTCATATTTCACTTTATAGAAATCAGCTATTTTATTTCTTTTATTTTAGTAATTTGATTTTTCGATTCACACCAGACCTTAACATAGCTATTAGGATTTTCTTTTCTTTTTTTTTTTAAGATTTTATTTATTTATTCATGAGAGACACACACACACAGAGAGAGAGAGAGAGAGAGAGAGAGAGAAGCAGAGACACAGGCAGAGGGAGAAGCAGGCTCCATGCAGGGAGCCTGATGTGGGACTCAATCCCAGGTCTCCAGAATCATGCCCTGGGCTTAAGGCAGGGCTAAACCGCTGGGCCACCAGGGCTGCCCAAAGATTTTCTTTTTCAAATGCTATATACTCCCATACTCCTCTTTGAGGACTTAGATTGATTTCACTTCTGTCTATGAAATGCAAACTCTTTTTCCTCTAGGTAAGACTCAAAATAACTGTTGTCTTCCATATACTTCTGTGTATATCTGCATTTTATTTTAAATTATCTATGTTAACCAATGCACATTTAATTCACTCATATTATTTTCTTGCTTCTGACCTTAAATTTAACCAAACCATAAAGGGATAGTTTGTAGAAATTGGTTATTCTTCTACACATAAAATGATGGTAGGTTGTAATATAGATGATTTAGTTCCTTTTCTTGGTCTATTTTTCTTCAGTTTTCCTTTTCCAGTGACTGAACAGCACCCATAATTCCTTTGAAGAATAAATGGTTATTTCAATACTGTTGAAAGAAAAAAAACATATTTAATCTGTTTGGTTAGGTTTTGCTATGATTTATTTATCAATTCTTTTTTGAGAACCCTAAGAAAGTGACTATGTGAATGGGTCAGGGCCTAGGGGCAGAGGGAGGAGCTAGGAGACACTATAGGAAGGTCACCTAATGGGCATCTGGATGACTCAGTTGGGTAAGTGTCTGACTATTACTTTTGGCTCAGGACATGACCTCAGAGTCCTGGGAAAGTCAAGCCCTGCCTAGGCTCTGCACTCAGTACAGTCTGCCTGGGATTCTCTCCCTCTCCTTCTGCCCTCTCCCTGCTCTCTCTCTATCTCTCTCTCTCTCTCTCTCTCTCTCTCTCTCTCAAAAAATAAATAAAATGTTGTTTTAAAAAATGAAGGTCAACTGAGCAGGGGTGATAGATGAGAATGAGGCATGAGCATTAGGGAGTCAGCATTAGGGAGTAATTTTCAAGTGTAGCAACTCTGGCAGACCTTCTATCACCTGGAATGAACAAAGCATTCCATCTGTGCTGAGGAACAGATCTTTAAGTCACTGGTAGATAAGAGCCTCTGTTAACAGGGACTGAATCTTGTACAGCATCCAGAAAAAGGTCAAATTCTAGTTTTGGGCCTCTCTATCTGAATGATCCTGGGAAAACTGCCTTACTTTTCTACATCCTTAGTTTCAACTATAAAATAGAAGCATAATGATAAGAATATCTACTTTTAGAGTTATTGTGAACATTAATGTGACAATGTATGTAGAAAGCTAAGGAAATAGTAGCTGTGTATTTGATACTGCTTATTTACCAACTCAAATCTCATAAGTTCCACCTTAGATTCCAGAATCCAGCAACTTTGGGTGTAATTTAACAATGCCTTGACACAAGCTCGTGCCATGTGAAATACTTCTTTCTTCTCTTACACACAATGAGGAGACCACAGTAATCTAGTCAACATTCTCACATGCACAACTCTAAAATTTCTAAGTGGCACAGGAAAGCAGGAAATAATTCTCAGATGGGGGAATAAAAATCAATGTTTCCCCTTTTCCTCCCTCAGATATGTATCTCTGAAAAAAAATATTTCAGGAGCGTCCCCAGAGTGTGTACCATGGGATCCAGCAAAAATCAAGAGATGCCTACCTTACTGTTGGATTTACTACTTCCCTTTTGAACTACCTGCCCCTTCCCACATCACCTCACTACTTTGTTCCTCCCTTCTGCTCTCTGGGCTCAAATTCCAAATAAACTCCACACATGCAAGCTAGCCTCAGGCATAAGAGAATCTGAGCTACAACAAATCCTCTGCCTAGGTAGCTAAAGTCATTTATCATGCAGATTTCACTATTAATTTGTACCTTACATTTGTCACACATACTTTGTAAGGATGTGTTTTAAATATTTCAGATAACAGTGTCTTGCTCCCAGGCAGAAATTTGAAAGTCTTAAATTTGGGATTTTTATTTTCAATGAGCTCTTTTAGTGTTTCATAACAGTGTGTGTGTGTATGTGTGTGTGTGTGTGTATTTCATATAGTATAAAAATATAAATATATGTCATAATGTATAACATATTTCATAATAGTTTTTTCAAAACATTCTTAGAAATAGGAAGCTACCTCAAAATGGTTACAACTCACAAGGTAGCCAGAGCACAGCTACATCACCTCGACAATATCCCCAGATGCGCCTCTGTTGCCTGCCAGTAGATGATTAAGAGAGGGAGCGGACAGCTCCACGAGAGAAGCTAGCTGAACGCCTTGTCCGAAAGCAACTTACTTCGGAGTGTTGAGCTCACCCTCATTCCCTCACAGTTGCACACTGCCTGCAGAAAGAGTTTCCAACATCTGCACCACAGCCGTTTGTCAGAGGCTTGTGAGACGCAAGTGGAATAAGCAGACCTGGAGGGTGTCTCCAGCTGCAGTGGAGTGGTATTCTGGGTACCTCCTGGCTTAGAACACTGTTACGTTCTCAGTGCCCGAGGAACGCAGCTAGTTGAAAGCTGGCTTGTAGGCGTGCTTCCTTGTGCGAGCTGAGTTCAGGGCAGGACCCTCCCGCATTCTGACTGCCCGTAGACGTAGGTCCCAGCATCCTTATGTTAGGTGCCGGAAGAGGTTGTGTGAAGAGCATGTGGAAGTGACAGGATTCTCCTCAGGTGTATCTGATCTCAATGCAGACATTGCAAACGTCCTTGTTCAATGAGAGTGTAGCTCGGTCCTAGCTCCCATCAAAGTGTCTAGCAGACATCTGCCTGCAAAGCATACACACTTCCGAGAGTTGGGCTTATGGACTGTCCCTCCCACATCCTGCCTGCACGTACACCGCGCTCCTAACAGGCCTAGCCCCGATGCGTGCCTGAAGTGTTGTGAGAGGTAAGTGGAAAGTCCCGGCCCACAAGACTAGTGCATCCAAGCTCAACCCAGCGATTTCCTAGTATTTCCTGTGTGAGCCAGGTGCGACATCCTAAGTGCCATACGAGAGAAGCTAGCTGAACGCCTTGTCCGAAAGCAACTTACTTCGGAGAGTTGAGCTCACCCTCAGTCCCTCACAGTTGCACACTGCCTGCAGAAAGAGTTTCCAACATCTGCACCACAGCCGTTTGTCAGAGGCTTGTGAGACGCAAGTGGAATAAGCAGACCTGGAGGGTGTCTCCAGCTGCAGTGGAGTGGTATTCTGGGTACCTCCTGGCTTAGAACACTGTTACGTTCTCAGTGCCCGAGGAACGCAGCTAGTTGAAAGCTGGCTTGTAGGCGTGCTTCCTTGTGCGAGCTGAGTTCAGGGCAGGACCCTCCCGCATTCTGACTGCCCGTAGACGTAGGTCCCAGCATCCTTATGTTAGGTGCCGGAAGAGGTTGTGTGAAGAGCATGTGGAAGTGACAGGATTCTCCTCAGGTGTATCTGATCTCAATGCAGACATTGCAAACGTCCTTGTTCAATGAGAGTGTAGCTCGGTCCTAGCTCCCATCAAAGTGTCTAGCAGACATCTGCCTGCAAAGCATACACACTTCCGAGAGTTGGGCTTATGGACTGTCCCTCCCACATCCTGCCTGCACGTACACCGCGCTCCTAACAGGCCTAGCCCCGATGCGTGCCTGAAGTGTTGTGAGAGGTAAGTGGAAAGTCCCGGCCCACAAGACTAGTGCATCCAAGCTCAACCCAGCGATTTCCTAGTATTTCCTGTGTGAGCCAGGTGCGACATCCTAAGTGCCATACGAGAGAAGCTAGCTGAACGCCTTGTCCGAAAGCAACTTACTTCGGAGAGTTGAGCTCACCCTCAGTCCCTCACAGTTGCACACTGCCTGCAGAAAGAGTTTCCAACATCTGCACCACAGCCGTTTGTCAGAGGCTTGTGAGACGCAAGTGGAATAAGCAGACCTGGAGGGTGTCTCCAGCTGCAGTGGAGTGGTATTCTGGGTACCTCCTGGCTTAGAACACTGTTACGTTCTCAGTGCCCGAGGAACGCAGCTAGTTGAAAGCTGGCTTGTAGGCGTGCTTCCTTGTGCGAGCTGAGTTCAGGGCAGGACCCTCCCGCATTCTGACTGCCCGTAGACGTAGGTCCCAGCATCCTTATGTTAGGTGCCGGAAGAGGTTGTGTGAAGAGCATGTGGAAGTGACAGGATTCTCCTCAGGTGTATCTGATCTCAATGCAGACATTGCAAACGTCCTTGTTCAATGAGAGTGTAGCTCGGTCCTAGCTCCCATCAAAGTGTCTAGCAGACATCTGCCTGCAAAGCATACACACTTCCGAGAGTTGGGCTTATGGACTGTCCCTCCCACATCCTGCCTGCACGTACACCGCGCTCCTAACAGGCCTAGCCCCGATGCGTGCCTGAAGTGTTGTGAGAGGTAAGTGGAAAGTCCCGGCCCACAAGACTAGTGCATCCAAGCTCAACCCAGCGATTTCCTAGTATTTCCTGTGTGAGCCAGGTGCGACATCCTAAGTGCCATACGAGAGAAGCTAGCTGAACGCCTTGTCCGAAAGCAACTTACTTCGGAGAGTTGAGCTCACCCTCAGTCCCTCACAGTTGCACACTGCCTGCAGAAAGAGTTTCCAACATCTGCACCACAGCCGTTTGTCAGAGGCTTGTGAGACGCAAGTGGAATAAGCAGACCTGGAGGGTGTCTCCAGCTGCAGTGGAGTGGTATTCTGGGTACCTCCTGGCTTAGAACACTGTTACGTTCTCAGTGCCCGAGGAACGCAGCTAGTTGAAAGCTGGCTTGTAGGCGTGCTTCCTTGTGCGAGCTGAGTTCAGGGCAGGACCCTCCCGCATTCTGACTGCCCGTAGACGTAGGTCCCAGCATCCTTATGTTAGGTGCCGGAAGAGGTTGTGTGAAGAGCATGTGGAAGTGACAGGATTCTCCTCAGGTGTATCTGATCTCAATGCAGACATTGCAAACGTCCTTGTTCAATGAGAGTGTAGCTCGGTCCTAGCTCCCATCAAAGTGTCTAGCAGACATCTGCCTGCAAAGCATACACACTTCCGAGAGTTGGGCTTATGGACTGTCCCTCCCACATCCTGCCTGCACGTACACCGCGCTCCTAACAGGCCTAGCCCCGATGCGTGCCTGAAGTGTTGTGAGAGGTAAGTGGAAAGTCCCGGCCCACAAGACTAGTGCATCCAAGCTCAACCCAGCGATTTCCTAGTATTTCCTGTGTGAGCCAGGTGCGACATCCTAAGTGCCATACGAGAGAAGCTAGCTGAACGCCTTGTCCGAAAGCAACTTACTTCGGAGAGTTGAGCTCACCCTCAGTCCCTCACAGTTGCACACTGCCTGCAGAAAGAGTTTCCAACATCTGCACCACAGCCGTTTGTCAGAGGCTTGTGAGACGCAAGTGGAATAAGCAGACCTGGAGGGTGTCTCCAGCTGCAGTGGAGTGGTATTCTGGGTACCTCCTGGCTTAGAACACTGTTACGTTCTCAGTGCCCGAGGAACGCAGCTAGTTGAAAGCTGGCTTGTAGGCGTGCTTCCTTGTGCGAGCTGAGTTCAGGGCAGGACCCTCCCGCATTCTGACTGCCCGTAGACGTAGGTCCCAGCATCCTTATGTTAGGTGCCGGAAGAGGTTGTGTGAAGAGCATGTGGAAGTGACAGGATTCTCCTCAGGTGTATCTGATCTCAATGCAGACATTGCAAACGTCCTTGTTCAATGAGAGTGTAGCTCGGTCCTAGCTCCCATCAAAGTGTCTAGCAGACATCTGCCTGCAAAGCATACACACTTCCGAGAGTTGGGCTTATGGACTGTCCCTCCCACATCCTGCCTGCACGTACACCGCGCTCCTAACAGGCCTAGCCCCGATGCGTGCCTGAAGTGTTGTGAGAGGTAAGTGGAAAGTCCCGGCCCACAAGACTAGTGCATCCAAGCTCAACCCAGCGATTTCCTAGTATTTCCTGTGTGAGCCAGGTGCGACATCCTAAGTGCCATACGAGAGAAGCTAGCTGAACGCCTTGTCCGAAAGCAACTTACTTCGGAGAGTTGAGCTCACCCTCAGTCCCTCACAGTTGCACACTGCCTGCAGAAAGAGTTTCCAACATCTGCACCACAGCCGTTTGTCAGAGGCTTGTGAGACGCAAGTGGAATAAGCAGACCTGGAGGGTGTCTCCAGCTGCAGTGGAGTGGTATTCTGGGTACCTCCTGGCTTAGAACACTGTTACGTTCTCAGTGCCCGAGGAACGCAGCTAGTTGAAAGCTGGCTTGTAGGCGTGCTTCCTTGTGCGAGCTGAGTTCAGGGCAGGACCCTCCCGCATTCTGACTGCCCGTAGACGTAGGTCCCAGCATCCTTATGTTAGGTGCCGGAAGAGGTTGTGTGAAGAGCATGTGGAAGTGACAGGATTCTCCTCAGTGTATCTGATCTCAATGCAGACATTGCAAACGTCCTTGTTCAATGAGAGTGTAGCTCGGTCCTAGCTCCCATCAAAGTGTCTAGCAGACATCTGCCTGCAAAGCATACACACTTCCGAGAGTTGGGCTTATGGACTGTCCCTCCCACATCCTGCCTGCACGTACACCGCGCTCCTAACAGGCCTAGCCCCGATGCGTGCCTGAAGTGTTGTGAGAGGTAAGTGGAAAGTCCCGGCCCACAAGACTAGTGCATCCAAGCTCAACCCAGCGATTTCCTAGTATTTCCTGTGTGAGCCAGGTGCGACATCCTAAGTGCCATACGAGAGAAGCTAGCTGAACGCCTTGTCCGAAAGCAACTTACTTCGGAGAGTTGAGCTCACCCTCAGTCCCTCACAGTTGCACACTGCCTGCAGAAAGAGTTTCCAACATCTGCACCACAGCCGTTTGTCAGAGGCTTGTGAGACGCAAGTGGAATAAGCAGACCTGGAGGGTGTCTCCAGCTGCAGTGGAGTGGTATTCTGGGTACCTCCTGGCTTAGAACACTGTTACGTTCTCAGTGCCCGAGGAACGCAGCTAGTTGAAAGCTGGCTTGTAGGCGTGCTTCCTTGTGCGAGCTGAGTTCAGGGCAGGACCCTCCCGCATTCTGACTGCCCGTAGACGTAGGTCCCAGCATCCTTATGTTAGGTGCCGGAAGAGGTTGTGTGAAGAGCATGTGGAAGTGACAGGATTCTCCTCAGGTGTATCTGATCTCAATGCAGACATTGCAAACGTCCTTGTTCAATGAGAGTGTAGCTCGGTCCTAGCTCCCATCAAAGTGTCTAGCAGACATCTGCCTGCAAAGCATACACACTTCCGAGAGTTGGGCTTATGGACTGTCCCTCCCACATCCTGCCTGCACGTACACCGCGCTCCTAACAGGCCTAGCCCCGATGCGTGCCTGAAGTGTTGTGAGAGGTAAGTGGAAAGTCCCGGCCCACAAGACTAGTGCATCCAAGCTCAACCCAGCGATTTCCTAGTATTTCCTGTGTGAGCCAGGTGCGACATCCTAAGTGCCATACGAGAGAAGCTAGCTGAACGCCTTGTCCGAAAGCAACTTACTTCGGAGAGTTGAGCTCACCCTCAGTCCCTCACAGTTGCACACTGCCTGCAGAAAGAGTTTCCAACATCTGCACCACAGCCGTTTGTCAGAGGCTTGTGAGACGCAAGTGGAATAAGCAGACCTGGAGGGTGTCTCCAGCTGCAGTGGAGTGGTATTCTGGGTACCTCCTGGCTTAGAACACTGTTACGTTCTCAGTGCCCGAGGAACGCAGCTAGTTGAAAGCTGGCTTGTAGGCGTGCTTCCTTGTGCGAGCTGAGTTCAGGGCAGGACCCTCCCGCATTCTGACTGCCCGTAGACGTAGGTCCCAGCATCCTTATGTTAGGTGCCGGAAGAGGTTGTGTGAAGAGCATGTGGAAGTGACAGGATTCTCCTCAGGTGTATCTGATCTCAATGCAGACATTGCAAACGTCCTTGTTCAATGAGAGTGTAGCTCGGTCCTAGCTCCCATCAAAGTGTCTAGCAGACATCTGCCTGCAAAGCATACACACTTCCGAGAGTTGGGCTTATGGACTGTCCCTCCCACATCCTGCCTGCACGTACACCGCGCTCCTAACAGGCCTAGCCCCGATGCGTGCCTGAAGTGTTGTGAGAGGTAAGTGGAAAGTCCCGGCCCACAAGACTAGTGCATCCAAGCTCAACCCAGCGATTTCCTAGTATTTCCTGTGTGAGCCAGGTGCGACATCCTAAGTGCCATACGAGAGAAGCTAGCTGAACGCCTTGTCCGAAAGCAACTTACTTCGGAGAGTTGAGCTCACCCTCAGTCCCTCACAGTTGCACACTGCCTGCAGAAAGAGTTTCCAACATCTGCACCACAGCCGTTTGTCAGAGGCTTGTGAGACGCAAGTGGAATAAGCAGACCTGGAGGGTGTCTCCAGCTGCAGTGGAGTGGTATTCTGGGTACCTCCTGGCTTAGAACACTGTTACGTTCTCAGTGCCCGAGGAACGCAGCTAGTTGAAAGCTGGCTTGTAGGCGTGCTTCCTTGTGCGAGCTGAGTTCAGGGCAGGACCCTCCCGCATTCTGACTGCCCGTAGACGTAGGTCCCAGCATCCTTATGTTAGGTGCCGGAAGAGGTTGTGTGAAGAGCATGTGGAAGTGACAGGATTCTCCTCAGGTGTATCTGATCTCAATGCAGACATTGCAAACGTCCTTGTTCAATGAGAGTGTAGCTCGGTCCTAGCTCCCATCAAAGTGTCTAGCAGACATCTGCCTGCAAAGCATACACACTTCCGAGAGTTGGGCTTATGGACTGTCCCTCCCACATCCTGCCTGCACGTACACCGCGCTCCTAACAGGCCTAGCCCCGATGCGTGCCTGAAGTGTTGTGAGAGGTAAGTGGAAAGTCCCGGCCCACAAGACTAGTGCATCCAAGCTCAACCCAGCGATTTCCTAGTATTTCCTGTGTGAGCCAGGTGCGACATCCTAAGTGCCATACGAGAGAAGCTAGCTGAACGCCTTGTCCGAAAGCAACTTACTTCGGAGAGTTGAGCTCACCCTCAGTCCCTCACAGTTGCACACTGCCTGCAGAAAGAGTTTCCAACATCTGCACCACAGCCGTTTGTCAGAGGCTTGTGAGACGCAAGTGGAATAAGCAGACCTGGAGGGTGTCTCCAGCTGCAGTGGAGTGGTATTCTGGGTACCTCCTGGCTTAGAACACTGTTACGTTCTCAGTGCCCGAGGAACGCAGCTAGTTGAAAGCTGGCTTGTAGGCGTGCTTCCTTGTGCGAGCTGAGTTCAGGGCAGGACCCTCCCGCATTCTGACTGCCCGTAGACGTAGGTCCCAGCATCCTTATGTTAGGTGCCGGAAGAGGTTGTGTGAAGAGCATGTGGAAGTGACAGGATTCTCCTCAGGTGTATCTGATCTCAATGCAGACATTGCAAACGTCCTTGTTCAATGAGAGTGTAGCTCGGTCCTAGCTCCCATCAAAGTGTCTAGCAGACATCTGCCTGCAAAGCATACACACTTCCGAGAGTTGGGCTTATGGACTGTCCCTCCCACATCCTGCCTGCACGTACACCGCGCTCCTAACAGGCCTAGCCCCGATGCGTGCCTGAAGTGTTGTGAGAGGTAAGTGGAAAGTCCCGGCCCACAAGACTAGTGCATCCAAGCTCAACCCAGCGATTTCCTAGTATTTCCTGTGTGAGCCAGGTGCGACATCCTAAGTGCCATACGAGAGAAGCTAGCTGAACGCCTTGTCCGAAAGCAACTTACTTCGGAGAGTTGAGCTCACCCTCAGTCCCTCACAGTTGCACACTGCCTGCAGAAAGAGTTTCCAACATCTGCACCACAGCCGTTTGTCAGAGGCTTGTGAGACGCAAGTGGAATAAGCAGACCTGGAGGGTGTCTCCAGCTGCAGTGGAGTGGTATTCTGGGTACCTCCTGGCTTAGAACACTGTTACGTTCTCAGTGCCCGAGGAACGCAGCTAGTTGAAAGCTGGCTTGTAGGCGTGCTTCCTTGTGCGAGCTGAGTTCAGGGCAGGACCCTCCCGCATTCTGACTGCCCGTAGACGTAGGTCCCAGCATCCTTATGTTAGGTGCCGGAAGAGGTTGTGTGAAGAGCATGTGGAAGTGACAGGATTCTCCTCAGGTGTATCTGATCTCAATGCAGACATTGCAAACGTCCTTGTTCAATGAGAGTGTAGCTCGGTCCTAGCTCCCATCAAAGTGTCTAGCAGACATCTGCCTGCAAAGCATACACACTTCCGAGAGTTGGGCTTATGGACTGTCCCTCCCACATCCTGCCTGCACGTACACCGCGCTCCTAACAGGCCTAGCCCCGATGCGTGCCTGAAGTGTTGTGAGAGGTAAGTGGAAAGTCCCGGCCCACAAGACTAGTGCATCCAAGCTCAACCCAGCGATTTCCTAGTATTTCCTGTGTGAGCCAGGTGCGACATCCTAAGTGCCATACGAGAGAAGCTAGCTGAACGCCTTGTCCGAAAGCAACTTACTTCGGAGAGTTGAGCTCACCCTCAGTCCCTCACAGTTGCACACTGCCTGCAGAAAGAGTTTCCAACATCTGCACCACAGCCGTTTGTCAGAGGCTTGTGAGACGCAAGTGGAATAAGCAGACCTGGAGGGTGTCTCCAGCTGCAGTGGAGTGGTATTCTGGGTACCTCCTGGCTTAGAACACTGTTACGTTCTCAGTGCCCGAGGAACGCAGCTAGTTGAAAGCTGGCTTGTAGGCGTGCTTCCTTGTGCGAGCTGAGTTCAGGGCAGGACCCTCCCGCATTCTGACTGCCCGTAGACGTAGGTCCCAGCATCCTTATGTTAGGTGCCGGAAGAGGTTGTGTGAAGAGCATGTGGAAGTGACAGGATTCTCCTCAGGTGTATCTGATCTCAATGCAGACATTGCAAACGTCCTTGTTCAATGAGAGTGTAGCTCGGTCCTAGCTCCCATCAAAGTGTCTAGCAGACATCTGCCTGCAAAGCATACACACTTCCGAGAGTTGGGCTTATGGACTGTCCCTCCCACATCCTGCCTGCACGTACACCGCGCTCCTAACAGGCCTAGCCCCGATGCGTGCCTGAAGTGTTGTGAGAGGTAAGTGGAAAGTCCCGGCCCACAAGACTAGTGCATCCAAGCTCAACCCAGCGATTTCCTAGTATTTCCTGTGTGAGCCAGGTGCGACATCCTAAGTGCCATACGAGAGAAGCTAGCTGAACGCCTTGTCCGAAAGCAACTTACTTCGGAGAGTTGAGCTCACCCTCAGTCCCTCACAGTTGCACACTGCCTGCAGAAAGAGTTTCCAACATCTGCACCACAGCCGTTTGTCAGAGGCTTGTGAGACGCAAGTGGAATAAGCAGACCTGGAGGGTGTCTCCAGCTGCAGTGGAGTGGTATTCTGGGTACCTCCTGGCTTAGAACACTGTTACGTTCTCAGTGCCCGAGGAACGCAGCTAGTTGAAAGCTGGCTTGTAGGCGTGCTTCCTTGTGCGAGCTGAGTTCAGGGCAGGACCCTCCCGCATTCTGACTGCCCGTAGACGTAGGTCCCAGCATCCTTATGTTAGGTGCCGGAAGAGGTTGTGTGAAGAGCATGTGGAAGTGACAGGATTCTCCTCAGGTGTATCTGATCTCAATGCAGACATTGCAAACGTCCTTGTTCAATGAGAGTGTAGCTCGGTCCTAGCTCCCATCAAAGTGTCTAGCAGACATCTGCCTGCAAAGCATACACACTTCCGAGAGTTGGGCTTATGGACTGTCCCTCCCACATCCTGCCTGCACGTACACCGCGCTCCTAACAGGCCTAGCCCCGATGCGTGCCTGAAGTGTTGTGAGAGGTAAGTGGAAAGTCCCGGCCCACAAGACTAGTGCATCCAAGCTCAACCCAGCGATTTCCTAGTATTTCCTGTGTGAGCCAGGTGCGACATCCTAAGTGCCATACGAGAGAAGCTAGCTGAACGCCTTGTCCGAAAGCAACTTACTTCGGAGAGTTGAGCTCACCCTCAGTCCCTCACAGTTGCACACTGCCTGCAGAAAGAGTTTCCAACATCTGCACCACAGCCGTTTGTCAGAGGCTTGTGAGACGCAAGTGGAATAAGCAGACCTGGAGGGTGTCTCCAGCTGCAGTGGAGTGGTATTCTGGGTACCTCCTGGCTTAGAACACTGTTACGTTCTCAGTGCCCGAGGAACGCAGCTAGTTGAAAGCTGGCTTGTAGGCGTGCTTCCTTGTGCGAGCTGAGTTCAGGGCAGGACCCTCCCGCATTCTGACTGCCCGTAGACGTAGGTCCCAGCATCCTTATGTTAGGTGCCGGAAGAGGTTGTGTGAAGAGCATGTGGAAGTGACAGGATTCTCCTCAGGTGTATCTGATCTCAATGCAGACATTGCAAACGTCCTTGTTCAATGAGAGTGTAGCTCGGTCCTAGCTCCCATCAAAGTGTCTAGCAGACATCTGCCTGCAAAGCATACACACTTCCGAGAGTTGGGCTTATGGACTGTCCCTCCCACATCCTGCCTGCACGTACACCGCGCTCCTAACAGGCCTAGCCCCGATGCGTGCCTGAAGTGTTGTGAGAGGTAAGTGGAAAGTCCCGGCCCACAAGACTAGTGCATCCAAGCTCAACCCAGCGATTTCCTAGTATTTCCTGTGTGAGCCAGGTGCGACATCCTAAGTGCCATACGAGAGAAGCTAGCTGAACGCCTTGTCCGAAAGCAACTTACTTCGGAGAGTTGAGCTCACCCTCAGTCCCTCACAGTTGCACACTGCCTGCAGAAAGAGTTTCCAACATCTGCACCACAGCCGTTTGTCAGAGGCTTGTGAGACGCAAGTGGAATAAGCAGACCTGGAGGGTGTCTCCAGCTGCAGTGGAGTGGTATTCTGGGTACCTCCTGGCTTAGAACACTGTTACGTTCTCAGTGCCCGAGGAACGCAGCTAGTTGAAAGCTGGCTTGTAGGCGTGCTTCCTTGTGCGAGCTGAGTTCAGGGCAGGACCCTCCCGCATTCTGACTGCCCGTAGACGTAGGTCCCAGCATCCTTATGTTAGGTGCCGGAAGAGGTTGTGTGAAGAGCATGTGGAAGTGACAGGATTCTCCTCAGGTGTATCTGATCTCAATGCAGACATTGCAAACGTCCTTGTTCAATGAGAGTGTAGCTCGGTCCTAGCTCCCATCAAAGTGTCTAGCAGACATCTGCCTGCAAAGCATACACACTTCCGAGAGTTGGGCTTATGGACTGTCCCTCCCACATCCTGCCTGCACGTACACCGCGCTCCTAACAGGCCTAGCCCCGATGCGTGCCTGAAGTGTTGTGAGAGGTAAGTGGAAAGTCCCGGCCCACAAGACTAGTGCATCCAAGCTCAACCCAGCGATTTCCTAGTATTTCCTGTGTGAGCCAGGTGCGACATCCTAAGTGCCATACGAGAGAAGCTAGCTGAACGCCTTGTCCGAAAGCAACTTACTTCGGAGAGTTGAGCTCACCCTCAGTCCCTCACAGTTGCACACTGCCTGCAGAAAGAGTTTCCAACATCTGCACCACAGCCGTTTGTCAGAGGCTTGTGAGACGCAAGTGGAATAAGCAGACCTGGAGGGTGTCTCCAGCTGCAGTGGAGTGGTATTCTGGGTACCTCCTGGCTTAGAACACTGTTACGTTCTCAGTGCCCGAGGAACGCAGCTAGTTGAAAGCTGGCTTGTAGGCGTGCTTCCTTGTGCGAGCTGAGTTCAGGGCAGGACCCTCCCGCATTCTGACTGCCCGTAGACGTAGGTCCCAGCATCCTTATGTTAGGTGCCGGAAGAGGTTGTGTGAAGAGCATGTGGAAGTGACAGGATTCTCCTCAGGTGTATCTGATCTCAATGCAGACATTGCAAACGTCCTTGTTCAATGAGAGTGTAGCTCGGTCCTAGCTCCCATCAAAGTGTCTAGCAGACATCTGCCTGCAAAGCATACACACTTCCGAGAGTTGGGCTTATGGACTGTCCCTCCCACATCCTGCCTGCACGTACACCGCGCTCCTAACAGGCCTAGCCCCGATGCGTGCCTGAAGTGTTGTGAGAGGTAAGTGGAAAGTCCCGGCCCACAAGACTAGTGCATCCAAGCTCAACCCAGCGATTTCCTAGTATTTCCTGTGTGAGCCAGGTGCGACATCCTAAGTGCCATACGAGAGAAGCTAGCTGAACGCCTTGTCCAAAAGCAACTTACTTCGGAGTGTTGAGCTGACCCTCAGTCCCTCACAGTTGCACACTGCCTGCAGAAAGAGTTTCCAACATCTGCACCAGAGCCGTTTGTCAGAGGCTTGTGAGACGCAAGTGGAATAAGCAGACCTGGAAGGTGTTCCAGCTGCAGTGGAGTGGTATTCTGGGTACTCTCTGGCTTAGAGTACTGCTACGTTCTCAGTGCCCTAGGAACGCAGCTAGTTGAAAGCTGGCTTGTAGGCATGCTTCCTTGTGCGAGCTGAGGTCAGGGCAGGACCCGCCCGCATCCTGACTGCCCGTAGACATTGTCCCCAGCATCCTTATGTTAGGCGCCGGAAGAGGTTGTGTGAAGAGCATGTGAAGTGACAGGATCTCGCTCAAGTGTATCTGATCTCAATGCAGACATTGCAAACGTCCTTGTTCAATGAGAGTGTAGCTCGGTCCTAGCTCCCATCAAAGTGTCTAGCAGACATCTGCCTGCAAAGCATACACACTTCCCGAGAGTTGGGCTTATGGACTGTCCCTCCCACATCCTGCCTGCACGTACACCGCGCTCCTAACAGGCCTAGCCCCGATGCGTGCCTGAAGTGTTGTGAGAGGTAAGTGGAAAGTCCCGGCCCACAAGACTAGTGCATCCAAGCTCAATCCAGCGATTTCCTAGTATTTCCTGTGTGAGCCAGGTGCGACATCCTAAGTGCCATACGAGAGAAGCTAGCTGAACGCCTTGTCCAAAAGCAACTTACTTCGGAGAGTTGAGCTCACCCTCAGTCCCTCACAGTTGCACACTGCCTGCAGAAAGAGTTTCCAACATCTGCACCACAGCCGTTTGTCAGAGGCTTGTGAGACGCAAGTGGAATAAGCAGACCTGGAGGGTGTCTCCAGCTGCAGTGGAGTGGTATTCTGGGTACCTCCTGGCTTAGAACACTGTTACGTTCTCAGTGCCCTAGGAACGCAGCTAGTTGAAAGCTGGCTTGTAGGCGTGCTTCCTTGTGCGAGCTGAGTTCAGGGCAGGACCCTCCCGCATTCTGACTGCCCGTAGACGTAGGTCCCAGCATCCTTATGTTAGGCGCCGGAAGAGGTTGTGTGAAAAGCATGTGGAAGTGACAGGACTCTGCTCAAGTGAATCTGAGTCCAATACAGACATTGCAAACGTCCTTGTTCAATGAGAGTGTAGCTCGGTCCTAGCACCCATCAAAAGTGTCTTCCAGACATCTGCCTGCAAAGCATACACACTTCCGAGAGTTGAGCTTATGGACTGTCCCTCCCACATCCTGCCTGCAGGTACACCGCGCTCCTAACAGGCCTAGCCCCGATGCGTGCCTGAAGTGTTGTGAGAGGTAAGTGGAAAGTCCGGCCCACAAGACTAGTGCATCCAAGCTCAATCCAGCGATTTCCTAGTATTTCCTGTGTGAGCCAGGTGCTGCATCCTAAGTGCCATACGAGAGAAGCTAGCTGAACGCCTTGTCCAAAAGCAACTTACTTCGGAGAGTTGAGCTCACCCTCAGTCCCTCACAGTTGCACACTGCCTGCAGAAAGAGTTTCCAACATCTGCACCACAGCCGTTTGTCAGAGGCTTGTGAGACGCAAGTGGAATAAGCAGACCTGGAGGGTGTCTCCAGCTGCAGTGGAGTGGTATTCTGGGTACCTCCTGGCTTAGAACACTGTTACGTTCTCAGTGCCCGAGGAACGCAGCTAGTTGAAAGCTGGCTTGTAGGCGTGCTTCCTTGTTCGAGCTGAGTTCAGGGCAGGAGCCTCGCGCATTCTGACTGCCCGTAGACGTAGGCCCCAGCATCCTTATGTTAGGGGCTGGAAGAGGTAGTGTGAAGCGTATGTGGAAATGACAGGATTCTCCTCAGGTGTATCTGATCTCAAAGCAGACATTGCAAACGTCCTTGTTCAATGAGAGTGTAGCTCGGTCCTAGCTCCCATCAAAGTGTCTAGCAGACATCTGCCTGCAAAGCATACACACTTCCGAGAGTTGGGCTTATGGACTGTCCCTCCCACATCCTGCCTGCACGTACACCGCGCTCCTAACAGGCCTAGCCCCGATGCGTGCCTGAAGTGTTGTGAGAGGTAAGTGGAAAGTCCCTGGCCCTCAACACTAGTGCATTCAAGCTCAAACCAGCTGAATTCCTAGTATTTCCTGTGTGAGCCAAGTGCTGCATGAAGGAGTGAGAAAAAAGTTGTGTGAGGGAAAGAGCCTAGATTCTAAGGGCACTGTGTAGAATAAGCTTGCCTTCCATACACCTGATCAAAATCTCGTTTGGGATGGTTTATTTTATTAAGACAACTTCTAACACCATGTCTCAGGAGGTGGTAGCAGTGAAAACTAGGCCTTCTACTCTGTTTGACCTGTGCAGGAGAGTGGTGTCCCACCCCCACCCACCCCCCCCCCCCCCGCCCATGTCACAAGCCCAGTACATCATGGCCATCTTACCTTTGGCTCAGTATGTATTACGTTGAGAAGACTGAGGAAATAGACTTCAAGAAAGGCCACTCTGCTTAGGCTATTTGATGCTCACTCTGATATGAGCTGATAAAGATTAGGCCTTCAGTTTGGTTATAACACAAATCAGAGAAGGGCAGAAATCACAGTGAATGATAGAATCAAGATTCATAGAAGTCTTGTCATAGCTGGAGCAATGGAAAATTCTAACAAGGGGAAATTTAATAGAGATAAACCAACTCTTCACACATGCCCTCTACGTAGCAGGTGAAGGGTCTTGCCTTAGGTGCTGATTGTTTGAAATGACTTAGGAGATTTAGTTCACAATATGCTGAAGCAATCTCACAGTGACTGTGACATAAACTTGTGAACTGGGGATGCCTGGTGGCTCAGCGGGTTTAGCACCTGCCTTCAGCCCGGGGCATGATCCTGGAGACCCAGGATCGAGTCCCACGTTGGGCTCCCTGCGTGGAGCCTGCTTCTCCCTCTGCCTGTGTCTCTGCCTCTCTCTCTCTCTCTCTCTCTCTCGTCTCTCATGAATAAACAAATAAAATCTTTAAATAAATAAACTTGTGAACTGTAAAATATAAGATGAAGGACAGGGAGAAGGGGGTGGGAGGTTGATGGTATAGCATAATTCTATGGTGGTCAGCCTACCTCTGAAGAATGGAGACAGAAGTTGGAACCATACTGGTGAGCCAAATTTGGAAGACTTGGAATATTTTTTTCTGAAATAAAAAGATACTATATCTTGAAATATTTGAATGGTTGTGATATGAAAGAGATATCAGTAGACTTGCTTTGGGTGGAAGTTAAAGGAGAATAGGCTTTTGCTGACCTGAAAGTAGAACTTTAGAGGTTTAAAAGTTTTATAAGTTTAAAACTCTGAGCCTACTGGTAATGAAATAAGCTAATTCCAGAAGGTATATGCTGCTCATCATTAAGTGTTCAAATAGAATGTAAAGGAAATTCACGCATTAGAAGAGGTGTTGGACGAGATGACTTTTAGGCCTGCTTGTGGCCCTGCAAGTCCATGATTCTTTGATTCAGATATAATTTACTGGGACCTTCATTTAAACAAAATTTCCTTTGCTGCTCCATTATTAGGTGACAGAACTAATTTAATTCAATAAACATTAACTAAAACTTATAGTGTATAACATCTTATACTAAATTTGGGAAGTACAGACACAATCCCTAACTTTTTGGAGCTAAATTTGAGAAACTTACGAGCTGTATCACTGTAGAATAGAATAACTAGTGTGATAGAAGGGAGAAAGGAGGATTAGGGAAAGGAAAAAAGAAAGGCTCACCTAGGAAGGAATATTTGATGGGTTATATGTGAATGAAACCAATGTCAAGAAAACATGTTTGTATTAGAATTGGAAATTTAATTTATAGAGACACACTGGATACAGTGACATTCACCCCATATGCTTCAGCTCTTCTACTTCCATCTCAACTTTGACTCCTTATGACACTAAGGCCCCCAAAAATTCCTCAAGCACTGCGTTCATGAATTAGGTGTTCTGAACAGAGAGATAGATTCCAGAATATTGGCAAACAATACTGGCTTTCTGCTACTTATTAAGGAAACATCAGATTCATTTTGTCCTAGAGTCTCTCAAGCAGTCCATTTGACTAGCTGTTGATGAAGACTATTAAGATCTTTCTATTGGAGAAATATTTCTTTTCTCAGTATTATCTCAAAGTTTCTGGAGAGATGTTTAAAATCTTTTTTCTAGTTTTGCTAGCTGTGAAATCATTGATCATTGTAGGGCATTGAGGAGGTCCGAGCTTGGTGTTTAGAGATCCAGACTTGGAGTATATCCATTCCATAGGAGTCCTCTTCCACTTTCTCAGTTTTGCATAACAGTAACTCTCTCCTTATTCATAATTCAAAAACAGTTATTACGTGCTTTCTTGTTTCTAGGAATAAATAGCAAGATAAATGGACATAGCCCCTGACTTCTTACAAAGCCAGAGTATTGAAATCTATGTGGTATAGTAGTGAGTGTACATAAAGAGATTAGTACAATAGAGGTAATAAATGGAGTTATAAAGCAATAGGAAAATGAAGGATTATTCGGTAACTTATTTTCTAGCAATTGGGTAACCATTTGGAGAAAAATAAAATGAGATTCACTTTATGATATACTCCAAAAATAATTCTTTCAGAATTGTATAATTATATAATAATTTCTCAGAATGGAGAAAGGCTGCTAATTATTACATGGTTAAATAGATAAAATAATTATAAGAAAATATGGCCACACTTGATCACATAAATGTCAACACTTAAACAAAATTCAAATGGTAAACTTGGAAAGAATGTTTGCAAAAATATTTGCAATGTTTCCAAAATAAAAGATAGGGAAGATGATGCACAACTCTTTAGAATAAAATGAGCAGTGATGAAGGGAGATCACAAAATACACAATAATATCCAAAAATAAAACCTGTCCAATATCATTAACACTGGGAAATGAGGGAGAAAGTGAGTTTGTTATCTCTTATGAAGTCCTTTTGTTTTTGCATTTATTTTCATGGATAGTGCAATGAGTTGTCTCAGAATGGATGAGATTTGCATTTCAATATTATTTTCATGGGAGAAAAATTAATATATATTTCTTGGTGGGTGTTTGGTAGTATTTGTCAAGTCTTAAAATGTTCAAATTCTTGACTAATAATTCACTTCTTAGAATTTATAGAATTAAATGGTTGAGATGTTTATGAATATCTATTTGCACTACAGCAAAGTATAGTAACAAAAAAGCTATAAACAATTTAAATATTCAACAATATAGGAAGTGTATATCAAATGATTTCAAAGTTGTACTAAAATCCTATTTTTAAAAAATATCATCTTTGCTTCCGTAGTGAAATGGCTTCTTCATATTTTTATGAAAGTCTCCTTACTCATTGCCCAATGAATCTCCTTACTCATTGCTCAAAGTTCATTGAACTTATAGCTGATAGCCCAGATAAATGCAATATTCATTCCTTGGTGCATTTCACAAGGATTGATTTCTGGTTTTCTATGTTACTGTTTTATTATTGTGTACAAAGTCATTGTTCTGGGACACCAGAGATATTGCAGTTGAAAAAAAGTTTTGACTTGGTGCAGCTTGCATTTTAGAGGATAAGACATAGTAAACAAATAATTCCAGGTAATCATATATTATGGAAAACAAATCATGACTAATAGGGTAGACAGAGTTTGGAGTTGTGTGATATTTTATATATAGTTTTCAGGGACAGTCTCTGTAACCTGACATTTGAACAGAGACTTGGAATGAATGTGGAAATGGGTCATGCTGATCTCTGAGTGATGAATTGTTTAATAGAAGTGACAGCACTTGCAAAGGTCCTAAGATAATAAGGAACCATGTGGAAACCAATGAAAGCAGAGTGGTATGAAATATGAAATAGTGGTCAAAAATGAGTATTGAGAGAAGTGAGGTGGGGATGAGGGTTGGATCTATAGGACTCTGTAATGCCATGCTAAGAGTTCTGGTGTTTTGGGAGTAGTGGAGTCTGGATTTTTGTTCTATTTTGTTTTTTTGAGTTGTATGGAAAAATCATCAGAGCATTTCACCAGATGAATGACTATAAATGGCCTATGCTTTCAAAGGAACATTCTGACTATTGTCTAGAAAATATTTTAGAAAGAGGCACAACTGGAACTAGGTAAATAATAGATTATTTCAGCAGCTCGGGCAAGACATAATGGTTCCTGGTAAAAGGCCAAAGGTGATGAGAAGTGGTTGAGTTTGGCATTTCTTTTGAGTTTTGCCAAGATTTAGGTAATAAATTAAATTTAAAGTGTGAACATAAACAGATGTCATAGATAATTCTACATGTAGCTTGAACAACTGGATGAGAGGATTGCTTTCATCAAAGTGCACAAGTTGTAAGACTAACATTTAGGATGTTTCAAAGTCAGTTAAGTCTGACTTATCAAGTAGATATCCATAGGGAGATTTTGAGTGGGGATTTGGATACTTAAGTCTGTAGTTAAGGAAGGAGGTCATTTTTGCAAACATATATTTGGAAAGTTGTCTAAAGATATATTAAATATTAAAATTAAATAAATAAAGCCATGAGACTAAGATCACTTGAGGAGTAAGTATAATGAAAAAGTGTATAGTCTAAGTCCCAAGTTAATCCAACATTCAGAGTTTAGATAAATTACAAAGATTCAGAAATGAAATTTTGGTCAGAAACTTGATCAGAGAGGCTGAGGGCTAACCAGATATATGAGATCTCACGTAGTCAAGTGAAGAAGATAGCTCATGACTGAGTGATCAAGTGTCATGGTTGATAGAGATAAAGATTCAGGAGTGACTATTGGATTTGACAACATGGCAGTCATCTGAGATTTGATAAAATCAATTAGGGGCAAGGTCTGGAAAAAAGCTCAACTAGAGAGAATGCAAACTGAGAGTACAGGCAGCAAGGAGAAACAACTATTTGGACAACTTTTGATAAATCAGTCAGTCAGTCATAGTGGCTAGAAGGGCATGTGGAAAATTTTTTGTTGTTGTTTTTGTGTGTGTGTGTGTGTGTGTTTAAATGAATATAAAATAGCATGTTCTATCCTAATGGAGTCATTCAGAAGAGAAAAATTGATGACTCAAAAGAAAGAGGGAGATAATCAAGCTTGGCATATTACCATCTACAATGGCAAAGTCACACTTTTATTTCTCTAAAAGAGGGGATCTTTTGAAAATTTTTGCATTTCATATCTCTAACATTCCAAGCAGAGAAACAGAGGCCCAGAGCTTTTATGCTCTGTCTTACCAATCAAGAATTTCCTGTTGAGATAAGCGCCACAGCAGTATCAACACTCTTAACTGTCTGCCTCTTACTTTAAAAAGTAACCACATCTATCCCTATTTTTACTTTCCATCATCTCTTTTCAGTAGAGTGTCTCTCCTTTTACCGAAGGTAATCCCTTTGTTTTGTGGATATATTCACAAAGGCTAACTCAAATTGTTTTCTATGTTTTTCAACCAAAGTAGCACTGATAAGGACACACTGAAGATATATTTTATAATGGAAGAATGGTTGAATCTAAGCAAATTTCTTACAATGTATTATATGTGCTAGAGATAGTAAAATAATGATATCAAAATATGAAGAAATCATATATGTGCACATCCACCATTTATTTTTTTTAATTTTTTTAATTTATTATTTATGATAGTCACAGAGAGAGAGAGAGAGAGAGGCAGAGATACAGGCAGAGGGAGAAGCAGGCTCCATGCACCGGGAGCCCGACGTGGGACTTGATCCCGGGTCTCCAGGATCGCGCCCTGGGCCAAAGGCAGGCGCCAAACCGCTGCGCCACCCAGGGATCCCACATCCACCATTTAAAACATAAAATCTGGGGGGATTCCTGGGTGGCTCAGTGGTTCAGTGCCTGCCTTTGGCCCAGAGCGTGATCCTGGAGTCACGTGTCAGGCTCCTGGCATGGAGCCTGCTTCTCCCTCTGCTGTCTCTCTCTCTCTCTCTCTCTCTCTCTCTCTCTCTCTGTCAATCATTAGTAAATAAATAAAATCTTTTAAAAAACAAATTAAATAAAATCTGTGCAAATATTATATGTCATTATTTTTGAAAAGTTATGTGTAATTCTTCAGACAGATTAGCTTTAGAAAGCAACGTTAGGGAGCACTGGATGGGTCAGTTGGTTAAGAGTCTGACTCAGTTTCAGCTCAGGTTATGATCCCAGGGATCATGAAATAGAACCCTACATGAAGCTCTTTGATGGTCTCTACGTTCAGTGGGGAGTCAGCTTGAGATTTTTTTCCCTCTCTCTTTCTCCCTCTACTCTCTCTCTCTCTCCCCAAAACATAAATAAAAAAATCTTTGAGGAAAAGAAAGCAATGTTAGATTATAGGAAAAACTTAACAGTTTTTTTCATTGGCACAGAGTATTTAATGAAAAAGGACTATAATTTGAGAAATATACTTAGTGGAATAAATATGTTTTCTTCATTATCTGATTTTGATTTTACCCTTAACAGTCTTCTATTTCCATTACAGATTCTATGTTAATAAAGAATGGAAATAGCTATCTACTGGTCACTTAATGTTATAGAATCTTCCTAGGAGGGAAAAGTACACTTTCCAATAGGGCTTAAAATCATGCCACTGAATGCTGTGAGAGCTCCATGAATACTTTATGATAATTCAAGAGGCCACATGTCTAAATCCACAGTCATTGATACCTTTTGTCTTGCATATCAAAGAGTGGCAATATGGACAACTTTGGATACTGAACTGATGCTAGGGATTGTTTGTTTTAATTCAGAGTTGGAGTATCTTGGCATGAAGTGCTGAGAGCAGCCTATGAATATGAATAAGGAATTGGAAAATTTGGGTTCTAGATCTAGTTTTGTTTTTTTGCCTTAAATTTATATAGTTATATATCTCTTAACATACTAAGAGATGATAAGAAATGCAATAAAATGCTAAAGTAAAACCCAAAGGTGCATTTTTTAAGCTAAAAATATTCCAGTGTTAAAATACTTATGCCATTGTATAATCCATCAACCTTTATATATTCAGTTTTAAAGTCTATAAATGCCATGGACTTGTGGGGATCAAATAAGATAATAAATATGTAATCTCTTTGAAAACTCTAAAGCATTATGGAAATGTGAGGTATTGTACTTCTGGTTATTTTTTTTTATTTCAAGTTTTTCCTTAAATTCTAGTTAGTTAACATATTTGGTAAAATTGGTTTTAGATGTAGAATTTAGTGATTCATCGCTTACATACAATACACAGTGCTCATCACAAGTGCCCTCCTTAATACCCATCACTCATTTAGCCCATCCCCTGTGCACCTCCCTCCATCAACCCTCAGTTTGCTCTCTATAGTCAAGAATCTCTTAGGAAGAGGAATCCTCTCACACTGTGGTGGGAATGCAAACTGGTGCAGCTACTCTTGAAAACAGTACTGAGGTTCCTCAAGAAGTTACAAGTAGAGCTATCCTGTGGCCCACCAATTGTACTACTAGGTATTTATCCAAAGGATACAAAACTAGTGATTCAAAGGGGCACATGCACCCCAATTTTTTTTCCAATTTTTATAGCATCAATGTCCACAATAGCCAAAGTATAGAAGGAGCCAAATGTTCATCTACAGATAATGGATAAAGAAGATGTGAGATAGATTGATAGATCAATCGTTCCATGTCATGGAATATTACTCAGCTATAAAAAAAGAATGAAATCTTGCCATTTGCAGTAACATGGAGGTAAGTAGAGGGTATTATGCTAAGTGAAATAAGTCAGAAAAAGATAAATACCATACAATTTCACACATGTAGGATTTAAGAAACAAAACAGATAAACATAGAAGAGAAGGAAAAATAAAATAAGGTAAAAACAGAGAGGAAAGCAAAACCATAAGGGACTCTTAAGTATAGGGAACAAATTGAGGAATTCTGAGGGTGGGGGGTGAGGAGATGGGATAATTGGGTGATGGGCATTAAGGAAGACATGTGATGTAATGAGCACGGGGGGTGATTTATACAACTGATGAATCACTAAATTCTGTCCCCGAAATTAATAATAAACTATATGTTAACTAAATTGAATTTAAATTAAAAATTTTTGAAAAAGAGTCTTATACTTTGCTTCCCTCTCTCTTTTTTTCCTTCCCCTATGTTCATCTGTTTTGTTTCTTAAATTCCACAGGAGTGAAATAAAAAAATTATTATTATTTTTTTTTATGAAATAAAAAAAATATTAGAGTTGATACATGATCCAGCAAAGTCCCAGGATATAAAACCAATGTACAGAAATCTATTGTGTTTTGTTTTTTTAAGATTGTATTTATTTATTTGACAGAGCACACAAGAACACAAGCAGGGGTAGCTGCAGGGAGAGAGGGAGAAGCAGATGCCTCACTAATCAGGGAGACTGATGCAGGACCCTGAGACAAAGGCAGATGATTAAAGGACTGAGCCATCCAGGTGTCCCCTCTGTTGCATTTCTATAGACCAATAATGAAGCAGCAGGAGAGAAATCAAGGAACCAGTCCCATTTACAATTGCATCAACAACCACAAAATTCCTAGTAATAAACCTAATCAAAGAGATAAAACATCTGTACTCTGAAAACTATAGAACACTTATGGGAGAGATTAAAGAGGATGTAAAGAAATGGAAAGACATTCCATGCTCATGAACTGGAAGAATAAATATTGTTAAACGTCTGTCCTACCCAAAGCAATCTACACATTAAATGTAATTCCTATCAAAATACCAATATGTATGGAACCACAAAACCCTAAAAGCCAAAGCCACCTTGAAAAAGAAAAAAAAGAAGAAAAAAAAAGAAAAAGAAAAAAAAGAAAAAAAAAAGAAAAAGAAAAGAAAAACAGATCTGGAGGCACCACAGTTCTGGACTTCAACCACTTTTACCAAGGTGTAGTGATCAAAACAGTAAGGTACTGCCACAAAAACAGACACACAGATCAGTGGAACAGAACAGAAAGCAGGCACACAATATATAATGAACAATCTTTGAAAAAGGAAAGAATATCCGATGGAAAAAATACAATCACTTGAAAAAATTATGTTGGGAAAACTGGACAGCCACATGCAGAAGAATGAAACTGGACCACTTTCTTACATCAAACACAAACTCAAAATAGATTAAAGACCTAAATGTGAGAAAGGAAACAATCAAAATACTAGAGGAAAACACAGACGGCAACCTCTTTGACATTGGCCATAGCAACTTCTTATTAGACATGTCTCTGGAGGCAAGGGAACAAAAGCAAAAATGAACTATTGGGACTTAATCAAGACAAAAAGCTTCTGCACAGCAAAGGAAACAACAAATCTAAAAGGCAACTTATGGAATGGGAGATTTGCAAATGGCATATTTGATAAAGGGTTAGTATCCAGAATCTATAAAGAACTTATCAAACACAACACCCGAAAAGGAAATAATCCAATTAAGAAATAGGCAGAGGACATGAATAGACATTTTTCCAAAGAAGACATCCAAATGGCTAATAGACACATGGAAAGATGTTCAACATCACTCATCATTAGGAAATACATTTCAAAACCATAATGAGACACCACCTCACACCTGTCAGAATGGCTAAAATTAACAACACAAAACAACAGATTTTGGTGAGGATATGGAGAAAGGGGAACCCTCTTACACTATTGGTAGGAATGCAAACTGGTGTAGCCACTTGCAAAAACAGCATGGAGGTTCCTCAAAAAGTTAAAAATAGAGCTACCCTACAGCCCAGTAATTGCATTATTGGATATTTACCCCAAAAATACAAAAATACTGATTCAAAAGGGCACATGCATCTGGTGCTTATAGCAGCATTATTAATAATAGACTATGGAAAGAGCTGAAATGCCACTGACTGATGAGTGGATAAAGAAGAGATTGTATGTATACACAATGGACTATTATTCACCATCAAAAGAAATGAAATTTGGCATTTGCGGAGACGTGTATGGAGCTAGGGAGTATTATGTTAAGAGAAATAAGTCAAAGTCTGACAAATGCATATACTCATTGTTAAAACTGTATTGGTATCATTTGCAATGGTGGCGTAGGGTGAGGGGGAACATTTTGTGACAAGTACCAAGCTGATTTTGTAATAATGGGCATTTGTCTCAGTGATATTTAAGAAGTCTCTGGTGCAGTGAATAGAGGTGGCATGAAGAAGTTGCAGTCATCTGTGCACCACATCTAACATTATGCTAGTAAATCAGGGTTACGTGTGAAGTAAGGTGGCCTTTAGAAGGTCCATCTATAAGTCGAAGGTCTAGATCTCTTAGCATTATTATAAAAATAACATTTGCTAGAGATAACCACAAAGAAGATTCTGAAAAATATATATATATAATGAAACAAAAGCAGTTGTTTGAATTAGTACTGTTCATTCTTTTAGGCAAATTTTCTGATATCTTGCCTTATGCTAGAAAGAAAATCCAACTTCAGCCAATGTGTGTAATCCTGTTACCACGTACCACATTTTACCACCAGAGATGAAATGCTGTAGTCAGTCCTTAAGGGAGTTACAATATGGGCCCCAGGAGAATTGTCCTCGTCTCTTTGGGATGCATGTTGTTTCTATAAACTGCTTTTAAGAGAGTGCTCTTGAGAGTGCTATTTCAAGTAAGAGAACAATACACGTCATTTAGGATGTGGTAATATTTGAAGAGTGTAAAAGAGAATATAGTGCCTCAATATATAGTGCTTTGATTTTTTTTTTATCATTTTGAGGTAGGATTTTTGTTCCTGGGAAGGATTATCTATCATTAATAACTTAGTTTAAATGGTTCAATCTGTTGAACCTGATGGAAGACTAGTGGAAGTGAGGCTTTTATACTAGATAGGTTGAAA
>NW_024571036.1:0-13494 GCF_018345385.1 Vulpes lagopus | reverse complement strand
TGGCTCACACAGGAAATACTAGGAAATCGCTGGGTTGAGCTTGGATGCACTAGTCTTGTGGGCCGGGACTTTCCACTTACCGCTCACAACACTTCAAGCACGCTTCGGGCTACGCCTGTTAGGAGCGCGGTGTACGTGCAGGCAGGATGTGGGAGGGACAGTCCATAAGCCCAACTCTCGGAAGTGTGTATGCTTTGCAGCAGATCCCTGCTAGAACTTTGATGGGAGCTAGGACCGAGCTGCACTCTCATTGAACAAGGAGGTTTGCAATGTCTGTATTGAGATCAGATACACTTGAGGAGAATCCTGTCACTTCCACATGCTCTTCACACAACCCCTTCCGGCACCTAACATAAGGATGCTGAGACCTAATTCTACGGGCAGTCAGAATGCGGGAGGGTCCTGCCCTGAACTCAGCTCGCACAAGGAAGCACGTCTACAAGCCAGCTTTCAACTAGCTTCGTTCCTCGGGCACTGAGAATGTAACAGTGTTCTAAGCCAGGAGGTACCCTGAATACCACTCAACTGCAGCTGGAGACACACTCCAGGTCTGCTTATTCCACTTGTGTCTCACAAGCCTCTGACAAACGGCTGTGGTGCAGATGTTGGAAACTCTTTCTGCAGGCAGTGTGCAACTGTGAGGGACTGAGGGTGAGCTCAACTCTCAGAAGTAAGTTGCTTCCGGGCAAGGCGTTCAGCTAGCTTCTCTCGTATGGCACTTAGGATGCAGCACCTGGCTCACACAGGAAATACGAGGAAATCGCTGGGTCGAGCTTGGATGAACTAGTCTTGTGGGCCGGGACTTTCCACATACCACTCACAACACTTCAGGCACGCATCGGGGCTAGGCCTGTTAGGAGCGCGGTGTACGTGCAGGCAGGATGTGGGAGTACAGTCCATAAGCCCAACTCTCGGAAGTGTGTATGCTTTGCAGGCAGATGTCTGCTAGACACGTTGATGGGAGCTAGGTCTAAGGTAACTCTCATTGAACAAGGACGTTTGCAATGTCTGCATTGAGATCAGATACACCTGAGGAGAATCCTGTCACTTCCACATGCTCTTCACAGAACCTCTTCCGGCACCTAACATAAGGATGCTGGGACCTACGTCTACGGCAGTCAGAATGCGGGAGGGTCCTCCCCTGAACTCAGCTCGCACAAGGAAGCACGCCTACAAGCCAGCTTTCAACTAGCTGCGTTCCCTGGGCACTGAGAACGTAACAGTGTTCTAAGCCATGAGTTACCCAGAAAACCACTCCACTGCAGCTGGAGACACCCTTCAGGTCTGCTTATTCCACTTGCATCTCACATGCCTCTGACAAAAGGCTGTGGTGCAGATGTTGGAAACTCTTTCTGCAGGCAGTGTGCAACTGTGAGGGACTGAGGGTGAGCTCAACTCTCCGAAGTAAGTTGCTTTCGGAGAAGGCGTTCAGCTAGCTTCTCTAATAAGGCACTGAGGATGTCGCACCTGGCTCACACAGGAAATACTAGGAAATCGCTGGGTTGAGCTTGGATGCACTAGTCTTGTGGGCCGGGACTTTCCACTTACCGCTCACAACACTTCAGGCAGCATCTGGGCTAGGCCTGTTAGGAGCGCGGTGTACGTGCAGGCAGGATGTGGGAGGGACAGTCCATAAGCCCAACTCTCGGAAGTGTGTATGCTTTGCAGCCAGATGTCTGCTAGACACGTTGATGGGAGCTAGGACCGAGGTACACTCTCATTGAACAAGTACGTTTGGAATGTCTGCATTGAGATCAGATACACCTGAGGAGAATCCTGTCACTTCCACATGCTCTTCACACAACCTCTTCCGGCACCTAACATAAGGATGCTGGACCTACGTCTACGGGCAGTCAGAATGCGGGAGGGTACAGCCCTGAACTCAGCTCGCACAAGGAAGCACGCCTACAAGCCAGCTTTCAACTAGCTGCGTTCCCTGGCCACTGAACACGTAACAGTGTTCTAAGCCAGGAGGTACCCAGAATACCACTCCACTGCAGCTGGAGAAACCCTCCAGGTCTGCTTATTCCACTTGCGTCTCACAAGCCTCTGACAAACGGCTGTGATGCAGATGTTGGAAAGTCTTTCTGCAGGCAGTGTGCAACTGTGAGGGACTGAGGGTCAGCTCAACTCTCCGAAGTAAGTTGCTTTTTGAAAAGGCTTTCAGCCAGCTTCTCTCGTATGGCACTTAGGATGTAGCACCCAGCTACACAAGAAATACTAGGAAATCGCTGGGTTGAGCTTGGATGCACGCGTCTTGTGGGCCGGGACTTTCCACTTACCTCTCACAACACTTCAGGCACGCATCGGGGCTAGGCCTGTTAGGAGCGAGGTGTACCTCCAGGCAGGATGTGGGAGGGACAGGCCATAAGCTCAACTCTCAGGAGCGTGTATGCCTGGGAGGCAGATGTCTGCCCCCACGCATACAGGGGAGTTAGAACCTAGCTACACTCTAATTGAACAGGGACGTTGGTAATCGCTGTATTCAACTCACATACACGTGAGTACAGCTTTGTGCTTCCACATGCATTTCTGACAACCTCTCCCTGCTCCTAACATGAGGATGTTGTCAGCTACGTCTACAGGCAGGCATGATGCGGTGGGGTCCTGCCTTGAACTCATATCTCAAAGGAAGCATGCCTCAATTGCAGCTTTCCAGTAGCTGCGTTCTTAAAGCCGTGACAATATAGCTTCAGTGTAAGGTGTATGCAGGCTGTGGAGGAAGCTGTCCGGGAGGTGCGAAAGTGACAAGCAAGTCACTTGGTTCTCTCTCTGCTCCTGTTCTGTGTAGAACGAAATCCTGTTTAAGCGATCCGTACAGGCAGTCAGGATGTGGGAGGTACAGGCCATAAGCTCAACTCTCAGAAATGTGAATGCCTTGTAGGTACATGTTTGCTTGCCACTCCTACAGGGGAGTTAGAACCTAGCACGACTCTCATTGAACAAGGTTGTTGGAAATCCCTGTATTGAATTCAGATTCACTTGAGTACAGGCCAGACACTTCCACATGCTTTTCACACAACCTCTTCCAGCACCTCACTTAAGGATGATAGGAGGTATGTCTGCAGGTAGCCAGGATGTGGGCAGGTCCTGCCCTGAGCTCAGCTCTCACATGGAAGCATCCCTAGAAGCCAGTTTTCAACTAGCTGTGTTTTTATGACTGTGGTGTCCTTCTAACTTAACCTATACTTGGTCACTCCAGTCCCCAACTGGGCCTCAGCTGGTCTTGTGCCTCTGGTACTTTGTTTGGCCTCACCTGGACCTGGTAACTATGTTCCCACCTGGGCCTCAACTGGTCTTATGACTATTGTCCCCACCTGTGTCTCACCCAGACCAGGTGACTGAGTTCCACCTGGGCCTTACCTGGACCTGGTGAATCTGGTCCCCTCCTGGTTATCACCTGTACCGGGTGACTCTGGTCCTCACGTGCACCTCACATGGACCTGGTGACTCTTGTACTCACCTGGGCATCATCAGGATATGTCTAGTCTGTTTCCCAAGTGAGACTCTGGAACATTTAACTTGATCCTCACCTGGGCTTCACCTGGACCTGGTGACTCTGGTTTCCACATGAACCACACTTGGACCTGGTGTCCCTGCTGTTCTTTTAGCCTCTCCTGTGCCTGGTGACTCCAGTCCCCCTACCCCCGGGCCTCACCTGGATTTGGTGATTCTGGTCCTCAGCTTGGTTTCACCTGGACCTGGTGACTGTGGTCCCCACCTTGGCCTTTCCTGGACCTGCTAATTCTGGTTCCCACCTGGGCCTCACCTGTACCTGGTGATCTGGTTCTCACATGGAACACACCTAGACCTGGTGACCGTGCTGTCCTTCTAGACTCACCTTTAACTGGTAACTCTGGTGTCCACCTGGGCCTCCCCTGGACCTGGTGAATCTGGTCCCCACTTGGTCCTCAAGTGGACCTGGTGTCTCTGGTCCTGAGGTGGGCATCATTGGAACATGGTTATTGTGTTCCCCACCTGGGACTCACCTCGACCTGGTAACTCTGGTCCTTACCTGGGCCCCACCTGGACCTGGTGATTCTGGTCTGCACCTGAGACTACCCTGGATCTGGTGACTGTGGTACCCACCTGGGCCTCACTTGGACCTGGTGAGTTGATCCCCATCTGGGCCTCACCTGGCCCTGTTAACTATGGTCCTCAACTGGGCATAATTGGGACCTGGTTACTGTGTTCCACAACTGAGCCTCACCTGGACCAGGTGACTCTGGTCCCCCTCTGGGTCTCACCCTGACCTGGTGACTGTGAACCCCACTTTGGCCTGATTTGGACCTTCTGACTCTGGTTGCCACCTGCGCCTCACCTTGAACTGTTGACTCTGGTTCTTTCAAGGGCCTCCCCTATACCTGGTGATTCTGGTCCCCACCTGGGCCTCATCTGGACCTGGTGACTCTGGTCCCCACCTGGACCTCTCCTGGACCTGGTGACTCTCTTTCCAACATGGACCTCACCTGGCTCTGGTGACTCTGGTCCTCAGTTTGGCCTCACCTGGACCTGGTGACTCTCTTCCTCACTTTGACCTAACTCAGACCTGGTGAATCTCGTCCCCACCTAGGCCTCACCTAGACCTGGTGACTCTTGTCCCCAGCTATGCCTCAATTCGACCTGATGATTCTGGTCCTCACGTGGGCCTCACATGGACCTGGGACTCAGCTGGATATAGTGGCTCTGATTCCCACATGGGGCTCACCTGATACTGGTGACTGTGGTCTCGTTCTATGCCTCACCAGGACCTGGTGATTCTGATCCCCATTGGGCCTTGCATGGCCCTAGTGACTCTGGTCCTCACATAGGCATCATTGGGACCTGGATACTCTATTCCACACCTGGGCCTCACTTTGACCGGGGATCTCTGGTCCCACTCTGGGCCTCAAACTAAACTGGTTACTCTGGTCCCCCTCTGGACCTCACCCTTACCTTTTGACTCTGGTCCCCCCCCGGGCTTCACTTGGACCTGGTGAATCTGGTCCTTACCTGTTCCTCACCTGGACCTTGTGACTCTGGTCCCCACCTGGGTCTCACCTGGACTTGGTGAGTCTTGTTGCCACCTGGGCCTCACCTGGACCTTGTGACTGTGGTCCCCACCTGGGTCTCACCTGGATCTGGTGGCTCTGGTTCCCATATGGGGCTTTCCTGGACCTGGTTCCTGTGGTCTCCTTCTGGCCTCACCTGGAACAAAATGACTCTCATGGGTAAATAAATAAAATCTTAAAAACAAAAACAAGAGAAAGGACAAAGGCATACGATCCTCTCAAGAGTTGCAGAAAAAGCATTTGACAAAATACAACATAAAAAGCATAGTGGGTCTTAAAAAAAAAAAAAAAAAAAAAAAAAAAAAAAAAAAAAAGCATAGAGGGTAGTAAAAGGGAATATAAGGGAAGGGAGAAGAAATGTGTGGGAAATATCAGAAAGGGAAACAGAACATAAAGACTCCTAACTCTGGGAAATGAACTAGGGGTGGTGGAAGGGGAGGACAGCCGGGGATGGGGGTGAATGGGTGACGGGCACTGAGAGGGGCACTTGACGGGATGAGCACTGGGTGTTATTCTGTATGTTGGCAAAGTGAACACCAATAAAAAATAAAATCATTATTTTAAAAAAAAGGTTAGTGGGTTTTTTTTTTTATTTTTTTTCGGCATAGTGGGTTTTGAGGAAACGTATATCAACAGAATAAAGGCCGTGTAGGAAGGCCCGTAGCTGACATCATCCTCAAGGGTGAAAACTTGAAATCGTCTCCCCTAAGAGCAGGAACAAGCCAAGGAAGTCCCCTCTCAGCACTGGAAGTCCTATCGTAGTCAACAGACAGGAAACAGAAAAGGTTCCACACCTGGAATGGGGACATCACACTGTCCCTATTTGCTGAAGATGTGGTATTAGAAACAGGAAACCCGACAGACTCCACCAAAAACTGTTAGAACTAATGAGTGAATTCCTTAAAGTTGTGGGACACAAAATGAACAGAGATCAGTAGCCTTGCTGTGTCCCGACAATGAGCACTCAGGAAGGAAATTCAGGACATGACTCCCTTATCAGGAGCATCCAAAAAACAAAATAATTAGACTGAACCAAGGGACTGCAAGACTTGTACACTGAAAATTACAAGACTTTGGGAGGACATCCTGGGCTCGTGGGGTCAGAGCCTTCATCTTGTTAAAATGTCCACAGTTCCAGAAGCCACCCGCAGTTCCAATGTCATTCCTATCAAAATCATGGTGGCCGATTTTAGAAATAGAAAAAGCACTCCTAACATTTGTCTGCCCCCACAAATGACCCTGGACAGCAAATCAGTGTTGGAGAAGCAGGACAGAGCTGGACGCAGCACTTTCTTATTTCAAACGATGTCACAGAGACACAGGATAAAGCAGTGTGGTTCTTGGGCCCCTGGCTGGCTCCGTTGGTTAAGCATCTGACTCTTGACCTCACCCCTGGTCTTGATCTTGGGGTCATAAGTACTAGGCCTGTGCTGGGCTGTGGACGAGGCATGGAGCCTACTTAAACAAACCAAACCCACAGGGGTGTGGTTCTGGCATTGCTGAAGGAGCAGAATAGAGAGCCTGGAAGAAAATGCACTCTGATACAGTCAACTGATTTTTTAAACTTAATTTAATTTAAACCCAATTAATCAACAGTATAGTGTATTATACTTTCAGAGATAGACTTCAGGGATTCACCAGTTGGAGATAACACCAGTGCTCATGACATCACGTGCCCTCCTTCATGCCCGTCTACCAGTTACCCTGTCCCTCCACTTCCCTCCCCTCCAGCGACCCTCAGTTTGTTTCCTGTGATTGAGTCTCTTTTTCCTCCATCTCTGTTTTCATCTTATTTGTTTTTCCTTCCCTTCACAGATGTCCATCTGCTTTGCTTCTTTAATTTCACCTATGAATGACACCATACGGTCATTTTCTTGCCTGACTGACTGATTTCACTTAACATGATCCCTCTGGTTCTATCCACGTCATTGCAAATGGCAAGATTTCCTTCTCTTTGATAGCTGAGTAACATTCCTATCATCTATCTATCTATCATCTATTACCATCATCTATCTCCCATCCTCTTTATCCATTATCTGTCTGAAGGCACCGAGGCTCCTCTCACAGTGTGGCTACTGTGGACCCGCCTGCTGTGGACATTGGGGTGCAGTTGTCCCGGAGTCTCACTGCATCTGTATCTTCGGAGTGAGCTCCAGGCCGAGCACCTGCTGATCGCAGGGCGGCTCTATTTGTAACTTCCTGAGGAGCCTCCACACTGTTTCCAGGGTGGCTGCACCAGCCCGCGGTCCTGCCCACAGTGGAAGAGGGTTGAGTGGGTTTGGTAGGACGTGGTAAAAGTCTGGTCCACATTTCATTTTGCGTCCTGTGGGCTCCAATTCATCGTCCTTAAGTATTTCTGAGAAAGCCGGGTGTTGGGCTCCGTTTCAGTGAGACATTTCCGAAGCTCACAGGCCTCAGCTGGAGCCTGGAAGGAGGCAGGAGTGGCCCCAGACACAGGGACACCACCTCCTGCACAGCCTCTTGCAGTGCCTATGCTTCCCGCAGGGGGCGCCCGACCCCAGACCCCACTGAAGGATTGCGCATGCGCAGTAAGCCTCGTCCTCTTGCACTAACAGGAGCCAGCCTGTGCTTGGGAGGCCTGAGGAGGAGGTGGGGTCGCATCCACTCTGATGAGCCGCAGCCTCCTCAGGACCCGCAGTGAGGCTTCAGGAGGGCATTGGGCCACGTTCACGCTGTCATGAGCCCCGGTCTCCTCAGGACCCGCGGTGACGCTTCAGGAAGATGTGGGCCAACATCCACGCAGACAGGAGCCCCTGGGCCGCCTCAGGAACCGCGGGGAGGCTTCAGGAAGATGTGGTGCCGCGTCCACTCTGGCAGGAGCTCCCAGGCCCCTCAGGACATAAGTTGAGGCTTCTGGAACCTGGGGGCCACATCCACGGTGACAGGAACCCCGGCTTCCTCAGAACACAGGGTGACGTTTTGGGAGGACGTGGGGCCACATCCACACAAACAGACGCTGACTTCCTCAGGACCCACTGTGAAGGTTTGGGAAGATTTGGGGCCACGTCCATGCTGACAGGAGCCCCCAGCCTCCTCAGGTCTTATGGTGAGGCTTGAGGAAAATGTGGGGCCACGTCAACACTGACAGGACCCCGGTCCTCCTCAGGACCTGCACTTTGGCTTTGGGACATATGGGGCTGCGTCTATGCTGATAGGAGTCTACAGCCTCCTCAGGACCCGCGGTGAGTTTCCGGGGGGACATGGGGCCATGTCCAGGCTGACAGGAGCCTCCAGCCTCCTGAGGACCTGCTGTGAGGCTTCCAGAGGATGTGAGACCTAGTCCACAGTGACAGGAGACCCGGTGTCCTCAGGACCCCACTGACTATGACTCAGGAACATGTGAGGCCGCGTCTGCGCTCACAGGAGCCCGGCTTCCTCAGGACCCCCTAGAGGACTCTGGAGGCGCCGTTGGGGGCCACGTCCACATCAGAAGGGACTCCTCAGAACCACAGGGTAAGTGAATGGGTAGAATGAATGGTAGGGTCAGGGGAGGGGAGACAGTTGGTGGTTAGGTTTCGTTAGATGTTAGGGGTTAGTGTTTATGCTTATGGTTACGGATTAGAGGTTAGGGTGAGGGATAAATGTAAGGGTCAGTGGTTAGGAGTTAGGATGGGGGTTAGGGATTAGGCATAGGGTTTAGGGTTAGGGACAGGGTTTAGAGTTAGGGTTAGTGTTTAGGCTTTAGGGATTAGGGCACGAGGTTAGGAGTTGGGGTTAGGGTTATGGTTAGAGTTAGGGTTGGGCTTAGGTTTGCAGTTAGGGTTAGGGGTTAGGGTGTGACTTAGGGTTGGGGTTAAGGTTAGGGGTTAGGGTTAAAGTTAGGGCTAGGTTTAGGGTTAGGGCAAGGGTTCGGATTAGGATAGGGGTTTGGGGTAGTGTTAGGGTTAGTGTTTGGTTAGGGGTTATGGTTGGGGTTAGGTCAGGGTCAGGGTACGGTTTTGGAAAAGGGTAAGAGGGTTAGGGAGTTGGGTTTTTTTTATGTATGTACCTTATATATTTCTTATTTTTACTTTCATGGTACTTTAACTGTGTTTCCTATTTTGGGATTTAGAATCTTTTAACAAGCAGGTGAAATAATCTGGTGGGGTTTTTTTTTGGGAGGGCAGTTGTTATTGTTTTCTTGGTTTTTCTTTTTCTTCTTTTTTTCTGGAAAAAATAATGAGATAAAAAATTAAAAGAAAGCAATTAATAAAAAAGAATCAAAGTGAATAAATGAAAATAAAGCCCAAAGTACAAAGGAAGCTAGACCCTACTTTCCAGGCAGAGCTGAAGCTCTGCAGCCTCCCTGGTCTGACCACTTGGTGTCAGTGAGTGGTCTGTGCGGGGTCTGGGGATGGGCCATGGGGCTGATTGTCAGATGCTCATGTGCCTGGGAGATGCACCTGTGGAGTCAGAGGTGGAGTGGGCGTCAGCGCCTCTGGCCTCCAGTGGGCGGCGCTGTGCTGCTATCTGATACTCAGCGCTGGAGGGCGTGATGCGGGTTGGTCCTCTGGCTCTGGGGCTGAGCATCCCGCCCCCGTCAGCAGGGGCTTCCACAGAAGAGCCCCCAAGCCCCTGGGTCTCCGCCGCTTCTCTCAGAACCCTGCCTTCACTCTGCCTGCGTCCGAGCTTCTTTTGGTTTTGTTTTTTATCTCAGACTGTTGTGCCCAAGATTGTGAATCCAAGAAACCACCCAGAAGCCGACACTGATGCAAACACAGGAGGGTTTATTTACAAGCTCGAGCTTGTGTCCAAGTATACCCGACACAGCGGAGTAGAGACTTGGACCCCGAGGTGGGTTTTAGCTTAGTTTTAAGGGCTGGTCTGGGGGACCTCCGGAAGGGCTTGAGCAATTCCTCAAGTTCTGTTTCTCATTCTAATAGGGGCTTCCTGCTCTTGGCCTGGGCTCTGGTCTTATGCTAATGTGGGGCTCTCTAGGACATTAAGCTGTAAACTTTTGTTTTTTTTGCTGTGACTGAAGTAATGTAAATTTCAGCTCTTCTTCCCAGGGGCCTGGGATGACTGGCAGCGTGCTAACCCTGAACTTAAAGTGGAATGGCCTTAATTTTCTCAGCCTCCACACGTCCCGTCCCATCCTATCTAGCTCCTTCCCCTTCCCAGAGCTCCTAAGAGAGCAATTGCAAATGACCTCAGCTTGGCAGCACGTGTTGGGGGACAGGCCCAGGGATTTGGGATCAGGAAGATCTGGATTGTGGGCTTCCGGGCTGTTCAGCAGGATTGGATGCTGCAGACTCTTATTCCCTAAGGCTATCTTGACGACTGACTTTGTATATAGAAAAGATCTCCTTTGTCTTTAAAAGATGAAGAGCGAGTCAAAGCGTTTTTTCTCTGCCCATCTGATTGCTCAGATTCCAATCTGAGACGTATTTCCTGTTAATCAGGATAATTTACTATCCATAGTACTATGGTTAAAATATTCTGACACAAGTAATTCAGAGGGATCAGGGTTTCTCATCTCTTTCTTCACAGCTCAGTCACTCATCAGGAAATGCATCTTTATGGATTTGGAAAGAACCGAGAGACATTATTACCAATGGTCATATTATTAGGTGAAGGATTCTTCCCTGAGATCCCAAGAAGGCAATTTTTCCTCGGGCTTGAGGAGGCCTCTTGGAGTGAGGTTAGAATCAGAAATTGTGTGTTTGGGTTTCAGATAATGGAACTGGTTAGCTAAGTAAACACGGACAGGCACTTAGGTTCTTTTTGAATTTCAATTGCCTTAAAAGCTATAGAATAATTTCTGAACACCTCATTGGACTGTTGTAGGATTTCTTTATTGCTAATATAAGTTAACATTCATATGGAACATATTTTGTGCCAAGAATTGTGTCATGCTTCACATAAAAGAACTCCTGGGATCCTCCAACAACCCTATGGGCAGGTACTGTTATCTTGATGGGCCAACTAAAGGATAGGAAGAAAACATCTTGTCCAAGGTCAAACAGCTAGTTAAGTGGATTTGAACTCAGGAAGCCTGACTCCAGGCTGTTATGGCCACCAGAAAATGTTTATTAAGTACTTCCTAACGTCCTAGGTAATGTACAAATAAAGTCCAACTCTTTACTCATTAGAGCTCTATGGCACAAGCATTATTACTGTCACAGTTTTGCAGAGAAAGAAGAAGGTTCAGAGCCTAAGCTCAAGGGACGTGCCCAGAGCCCTACAATTCAGAGGCAGAAACCTTCCTTTTCCTCATAATATTCTCCTTCCACCACTTACCTTCTCCTTTCTCTATGTCTTAATATAAATGTTGCTTCTTCTGGTTATCTTCTCTGAGGCCCCAATTAGACTAAGCCTTCTTATATATGTACTTGTAGTAAGCTGTATATTTACCTTTGTATTGGCTACTATAATCTTGTCTAGTTGTCTTTCTGTCACTTTTTGGTTAGTATCCGTCTCTCCCACCAGCATGGCCTGGAGGGAGATAGGCACTGCATCTATGTCTGGTTAACTTGGTATTCCTAGCACCTTGCACATAGTAGGTATGCACCAAATACTTAATAAATTACTGGATCCCTAACCTTCTTGAGTTGATGTTGATAAACATTAGAACATGAAATGGACGAAGATAAGAATGAAATTGCTGAATGAAATGATAAAAAGCAATTTTATCCATTCACTCATTCAGTATTTTATCAGGGGCCTACTGTGTGCCGTATCTGAGCGAAGGAAAACGATATGTGATTCCATTAGGGTATTATAATAGCAACTTTAAAATTGGCCTTCTGAGGCATTTGCCATAGTTGAAAGCTCTAACTAAAAGGCTCAGTGATTAGGAAGGAACTGAATAAAATCAAAATAAAGTATTATCTGGGCAGGAATTTCCCAGTAAATCTGGTTTAATAAAAATTTCACACAAATCATTTATTAACTGACACTGAAGCACTGTGAACTCTTTGGAAGACAAATGTCAAGGAAATAAATGTTAGGCATTGCTAATTTTAAATGCACTTGCAATATGGCGTCTAATATAAAAGAAGTATTTTTATCTGATTTTTGCTATTTATTATCCTTTCCTGCTTTTCAGGTTGAGGAGGCATTATACGTGTTTCTAAGTGTTTTTCTTTCCTTCTGATAAAAATTCTTACTTTGTTCCCATCGAAGGAACTGTTTAAGAATAAGGCAAAAATTAATTAAACTGTTCTTAAAGTGTCTTCACACTTGGAGCCTGATTCATTTAAGTCGATTTTCAAAATAAATCTTATTTATTAGAAAAAAAACCCAAAGATTTACAGGGAAATTGAGAAGACAGTACAGAGAATTCTCATGCACTCGCACTCGTCTCCAATTATCGATATCTTATATTAGTACGGTACAAATATTAGCTAATGAATCAATATTAAAATATTTGCATTAACCAAAGACCATACATACTTTATTCAGATTTCCTTAGTTTTTGCTAAGTTCCCATCCCTCACATCACATTACACTTGTCCTCATGTTTTCTTAGGCTCCTCTGGATTGTGACAGTTTTTCAGCCTTTCCTTGTTGTTGTTGAACACCTTGAGAAGTAGGGTATTTTGTAAAATCTCCCTCAGTTGGGACATGTCTGTCGTTTATCTCATGATTGAACTGTGATTGTGGATTATATACAGAGATATACTGCCATCTTTATTATATCATATAAAGGATAGATACTATCAACATGATTTATCAGTCTTGGTATCGATCTGATCATCTTGCTGAGGTAGTGTTTGTCAGCTTTCTCCATAGTAAAGTGATTATTATTATTATTATTTATTTTAACTTTTTCATAACATATTTTGTAGAAGGAAGTTCCTATGTGTATTCCACACATAAGAGTGGATGAGCTATGCTCATCCACTTGAGGGTGGAATGTCTGCACAAATTGTTTGAAATTCTTCTACATGGGAGACTTCTCTTTCTTCTGTGTTTGTTTGTTTCTTTTTCACAGATGTTATTTATTTATTTGAGAGAGAGAGGAGAGAAAAAGCATGAGCGAGACGGGCAGAGGGAGAGGGACGAGCAGGTTCCCGCTAGAACAGGAGCCCTGCCTTGAGACCTGGATCATGATCTGGAGCCTAAGGCAGAAGCTTACTGACTGACCACCCAGGTGCCCCTCTTCTTTCTTTTACAATTTTAATATTAGTATATATTCATGGGATATTTATTTTATGCTATTGGGTATAATCCAACACTACTTATTTTGTTGCTATATTGTCTCCTCTCTGGCCACAGGGAGCTCTTTCAGTTGACTCCTGTGTGCCTTTAACATATTTCCATGAGTATGGAGTCTCTTGTCTGTTCCTAAATCTTTGAAAGACAAACTTTATGTAAATATCATTTTGACTGGCACTTTGTTTCTGTCCCCATCCCTATCTTTGCCTCCTTCCCTCTCTCTTCACTGTTTCATTTCTTTATTTATTTTTTATTTTTTTTAAATTTCCACCTATCTTATTTT